>NC_059294.1:6455000-6472500 GCF_017591435.1 Portunus trituberculatus | reverse complement strand
AGGAGTAGGCGAAGAAGAAAAAAGAAAGGAAAAGGAGGAGGAGGAGAAGGCGGAGGAGGAGGGAAGGAGCGGATTGAAAGCATGGAGTTATGTGGAGGTAGAGTTAACCAGACCTTATTATTTCAGCAAGTTTCCCTTCCGTCTGTCTGTCTGGAGGTAAAATTTAATACCATCATCGTGTATTTACATCAATTTCTTTTACATTTTTTTTTCTAGGAAAGTCGAGTTCTACTACAAAAAGATAGAAAGTTCGACGCTGCTATTTTTAGTTCTACATTTTACAGTGAAATTGATGTTCCCACGTTTGTTTGCTCGTTTCCTTTTGTGATGATGAATTTTAACGACTAAAGAAAGTTATCTCTCTTCTTTCCTCCCTTCCCCCCAAGGCACGCCACTGTTCACACTGTAATCTTGCATAATCTACGTACTTGAGCCTTGATTCCTCTGGCTTCCTCCCTATTGCATTTTCCTCGCTTTCTTCCTTAATGCATAAATATACTGCTAACTCCCTCGCGGGTGCTGCTGAAATTCACTGGTTCGCCCTCTTACTCCTGCCTCTTCTCCGTGCGTTGCCCTTCTCCCTTCCAGCCTCATCCACCTCGCTCTTTCATTCCAAAGTAACAACTGAAGTAAGATTTTTTTCTAATGTATATTCAGTTGGAACATTTACCTTTTCATACTCAGCAGACCATTTGGTGAAGGGAACTATGAGGCATAATACTCATAAGATTTCATACAGAAGTGTGAAGGTTTAGGACAAAATCAAGTGGACATGGACTGACCGGGGTGAAGGAGCAGCGTTGTGGTGGCGGGTATGGATAGGGAGCTCGAGAAACACTGGTGAATGTGAAGCGGTTTTGACAATGGTTCTGTATTCGTGCATTGAGACTGAAAGGTGTGTGTGATAGGGAACTAACGAATTATTTGTATTTTGCTTTTTATGTATTTCTTCTTTCTTTCCAAATAGAGTACTAGACAAAGGCAATAAAGTATATATTGTAAAAAAAACTATTGAGTTGCCAGTTCCCCAAAAAGAATAAAAAGAACAACCATTTAGTGCATAATGCCTAATGCTAACAATGAAAGACTGTATGGAGTTGTAAATGTGGTCATAAATCGTTGCATTTGGTAATTTAAGCCCTTCCCTCCCTCTCTCTCCACGCCATGTTACCTCTCCCTGCTCCCGCCCCCGCCCTAGCACAAAGGCGCGTCAATTCTCGCACACATAAGAGCCTGAAGCTGATGAATTCCGTCCAATCAGTTCTTGTCACTCTGCAAACCCCACTTTGTTTAGATCATTCCCACCTATTTGGCCTGGAATGGGTCTCTCTATTCTAATCCCTCCGTCTCTCACTCGCGCAACACTCCCATTTACGGCTCGCCAGTTTGGTGTAATGCGAGGGTAATGTCAGTAATTGACTGAGACATCTGATGTGGTGCACGTGTTGCCAGGTTGACAAGGTACTTCTACTCCAGGGCGATGCACCTTGTGTATAATACCACTGCCCTAGAGACCTGCCTGGCTGTAATTTAGGAATATCTCTCTTAATTATTTCCACTTTTCAGACATATTATGTGAAATGATGCAAAGGTCCAGGAAGTAATTCACGGAAACAAAGAAAATTAAATGAGCGAACGACGTAATTATAAGAATTTTAGCTGCCACTGTACAAGATGCAGTGACTCAGGTGCCTACAATGAATCTGGATGATGTTACTCTCCTGCCATTCTCGCAACGTCTTTGCGTGAAGCAGTGCGTGCGTCTTCCTCCTTCCTCAGCGTCCCAGCCCACTTCGCCCACACGCCCCGCCCGACCAAGCCCCTTGCCTATTCCTGGTTCTCGCTTGTCAGGCCACGCACGAGAGGAGAGGAAGGGAACCCGACAAGGTGGAAAAGAGATGGATGCAATTATCAGGCTGTGGAAATGTGATTATAGGATTGTGTAGCCGAGGCACAGTTGCCATTACTGAAGAAGGAAGTACCGTGGGGGTGATTTGAGAGAACACCGTAATGGGACGTTAGGTTGTGTATGATTTGTAGATATTATCAACTACGAAACAGCCTGTAATGATTTTCTCTTTATTTAGGGTAAGTGATAAGAACTGCCTTGTATTTTTTGGAGTGAAGTGAAAAAAAAATGTATTCCCTTCTGGCGTCGTTGTATGTGAAGCCTCGAAAGACACACATTTGCCTCACGATAAACGGCAGCGCGCGCCTTCACCACCCCCAGTAAGGAAGACTTGGGAGTGAAGGCGGTGGAGACGACCTGCAATTGCCTGTATTATTTACGGGGTGGGACGTCTGCCGGGTGTGCATGGGCGGCGGGGCGAGGCAAGCAATTAAGGATCCTGTGCTGCCGGGGAAGAGGAGCGAGTTCGGGCGGCGAGTGTTGGCGGCCGGGGTCAAGTATCCACGCGAGAAGAAATATGGCAAGACTCGAGGGAGATGATGATGCTGGAAGGAGCTGAGCGTGGGAGAGATCGGGAAGCGGGGTCGGCAGTAAAGGAGAGCAGGGATAAAATTAACCGAGGGACACTAAAAAAGGATGCAGGGAATGACAGATGTTGAATGCACGTCATGAAAACATAGATTAGAGACTGCATTGGACAACGTATTTGTCCATATTACATGAAAACAGTCACTTGGTTTATGCTTTGTTAAGTAGAGTTTGAGGACTAGAAACCAAGTCTCCTGTAGGAAAACTTTTGAACGCTGTATTATTTAATTATTTAATGAACTAAAGAGTGAGTCGTAAAAGGATCTCATATAACCTCAGCGGATAGTTAAGACCCCAGCTAACTATTTCCTTGACTTAATTAATTACCAGCAAAACTGTAATAGTACTCCGGTGAACTCATGACGGCACGGAGAGAGTTGCGGTGAACAGAAGGAAGTAATTGCCAAGTCCACTTAGGCAGTTATGAAAAGAATTTAATTTCGAACACTATTGCAATTAACCGTAGATATTCAACAAAAAGTGTCAATTTCCCATTTATGTTTATGGGAAATTGTTTTGTGATTTTTTTTTATCGAAGGTAATAAAACGCAGCATGACAGTATAGACTACTGTGGTGGTGGCATTGTATTATTGGTGCATGAGTTACCATTAGAGAGTAAACATGAGAGTAGTGAGTGAATGAAGAGAAGTGGAGTAAAATGATAGGAGCGGAGAGAGGACGTGTATGGAAAGATTTGGTAGGCAGGATTAGTGAGAGAGAGAGAGAGAGAGAGAGAGAGAGAGAGAGAGAGAGAGAGAGAGAGAGAGAGAGAGTAATAGCCTCAAGGGACGGTACAGTAAAGTTGATTGAGAGAGGAAAGACTTTACCTTCACAGCCTTCCCGTTTATCAGATTCTGCAATGGCGGTGCGGGAAGATCGAGTGTTTTCATGTTTCTTGCCTGATCATCATCCTCGGGAAATTTGAAAAAGGGGATTTGGTGTTTTTGCCCTTCGTAACATGGGATGGAGTCTGCAGATTTCTCCATTGAGTCAAACGGACTAGTATTCTTCAAAGGAGAGGATTTATGGTGAAACTTCGGTGGAATTTATAGCCCCGCCGCTGACGACATTCCCTTCACCACTATAGCCAGAAGCACCTCTCTAGACTAAAGTTTTGCAATGATTGGGCCAAACCTTTCCTGCGCACTTGATATATTGAGCAAATGTACCAAACTCCTTTACTCTCTCTCTCTCTCTCTCTCTCTCTCTCTCTCTCTCTCTCTCTCTCTCTCTCTCTCTCTCTCTCTCTCTCTCTCTCTCTCTCTCATTCCAGTACTCCTTTTTTACCTATTCTTTTCTCTCCATACTTCACTGCCTCACTACTTCATGTCCAGCTCGTCTGCATAGCCCCTCCCTCTCTCCATTGTCCGCTTCCTCTTCCCACCGTTTGGTTTCCCTTGACCGCCGCCGGGTCACGATATGGATGGGGGTCACTAGCGTCCCCATCTGCGGGTCATATCGAGGCCACCTTTCCGTCTCCTAGAAATGTCCACAAGACGTCCGGTTCTTATAGGGTGCCTCTTAGGAAACGCTTATTAAGAGTATGTTGGTCGGAGGCGCAGTGGGGTCATAGTTTGTCTTATCATTTAAACACACACACACACACACACACACACACACACACACACACACACACACACACACACACACACACACACACACACACACACACACACACACACACACACACACACACACACACACACACACACACACACACACACACACACACACACACACACACACACACACACACACACACACACACACACACACACACACACACACACACACACACACACACACACACACACACACACACACACACACACACACACACACACACACACACACACACACACACACACACACACACACACACACACACACACACACACACACACACACACACACACACACACACACACACATTCTTCGTACCACTCGTCGTCCTCTTTCGATTCTCTGCCTCGACTCACAACATTACTAGAAGCTGCTAACGGTACAAAAAAGAAATTCAAAAGGTGCAGGAGGAGGAGGAGGAGGAGGAGGAGCAGGATGGAGAGGATGGCGACAAGGAAAAAGAGGAAGAGGAAAGGGAAGATCGCTTTACTGGTGCCGATTACAGCTGCCATTGTGCCTCCTTCCTGCTCTATTAAAGACTGTCGACAAGGAAGCAGGGTAGAAAACTTTACAATAAGAAGGAAGGTGAGAAAAAAAAAAACACTACATGGCTGAGAGAGAGAGAGAGAGAGAGAGAGAGAGAGAGAGAGAGAGAGAGAGAGAGAGTAACAGTTCAAATGACTAGTCGCTAAACGTGAAAGGTAAAAATGAAGACCAATCCTGTTCTCCTTTTCTTTTTTTTTCGTTTTTATTTCGTTTCTGTCCTGAAGAACGAGAGAAGTAGATTTTCCCATTTTTTTTTGTAGAGATTGGAAAAGAGAGGAGAGGCTTGGAAAAGGGAGGAGGAGGAGGAGGAGGAGGAGGAGGAGGAGGAGGAGGAGGAGGAGGAGGAGGAGGAGGAGGAGGAGGAGGATAATTAGAACGAAGATCACTGTATGAAATAATGAAGCATTTTAATCACGAGAAAAAAAAATAAAAAAAAATCGTGTAAAAATATATTTAGAGCACACATAATGATTTGAGCGACAGAAAAGAAAAAGAAAATGGAATAATGGGAAGAAAAGTGACAGTAAACGAGGAATATCAGAGAAAGAAGGCATAGAAAATAAAAAGAAGATATGGTGATCGTCAGACGGTGAGTAGGAAGAGGCTGAATAGTAATGGTTGGGAGAAGAGAAAGAACAAGAGTCAGAATAAAAGGAAGGGGAAGACAGGTGGCTGGAGGGACACTTCAACGGAAGCTATTTAGGCACTGATGACTTCCCCCGCTGCTTTCTTCATCTCCTCCTCCTCCTCCTCCTCCTCCTCCTCCTCCTCCTCCTCCTCCTCCTCCTCCTCCTCCTCCTCCTCCTCCTCCCAGCCACTTCTTCCTCCTTCTCTTCTCCTTTCAAGAGTTTCACCGGCTGGGAGATGGCAAAAGAGACATGAGGAAACTGTATTCGTTGTGACTCAAATCTTCCCTAATGCTTGGCTGTACATTATCCGTGTGTGTGTGTGTGTGTGTGTGTGTAATTTGTTCAGTTGATATTTTTTTCTTATTTATCTCTGGTATTGAACTGGTGTTAAAAGATTACTGCTATAATTATCACCTAAGAAAATGTTGCCTTAAGGTGAAGCTGAAGACAGTCTCGTTGTCGCTGGAAGAGGGTTTTTTCTTTATAGTTTCACGTTTCCTCATTTTCTTATTTGAGTATCACCTTCCATGGTTCAGACTTCAGCGTCATTATAATCTTTTTCTCTCTTTCGTCCTTGGGTTGGTGCCAAAGAGTGTTTTATATTTTATATTAATATTTTTACACTCTGATGACCAATACAGTGTCACAAATCTAAGTTTACTTTTGAACCTCACTTACGCACGTTCATTCAATCACTCCCTCATTGGCCAGTTTTCGAGAACAAATTGGTGCCAGCTTCGTATCAGTCTATCAATAATCATAGGACGAGTCAGTGCACGCATTGCAGTGCAGGTGTTCATGTTCATTAGTCTTAAGCTTGTGTTGGTTTATGCTTTCCTGCATTATAAAGCATCCGTACCTTCTGTATCATCAACACTTTCTCCTTTGGGTGTCATCTTACATGCTCAGTCACTAATTGATACTTGGGAGGGTAAAATAAAATGATAGATTGGAGTTTGTTAGTGTTTGGTGCCGAAGCCAGGTTTGAAGCCGTGGTCTGGTGAGCCATACAAGACTAATCGCCACTTTCCCACTGCCAAAGTGGTGGTTGATCCCGCTTTTAGGAAGGATTGCTGCAGAATAAGCTTTTATCCCGTGGGAATGCTGTTTCAGGGCAAGGCCTCCTCCCTTGATGATGTATATACACATTGACAGTCTTATCTTTTATATGAAATAGTATTTTGAATATGAGTGATAACTGTAGGCGTAAGGATACTTTTCCCGCGACTCATCAGTAAGAAAATTCATATAAATCTGACAACGTAATGGACAAGCTTTCAGGAACGCACTCCGCCTGGCCTGCTCCCAGCGGATGCCGCTCTTCCCTGGGTCTGTTTTGCCGGCCGCTCAAAATGGATTCTTGTAACAAAGGATTTTAAGTATTCACCGTGTAATGAATCAACAATGCGCAAACAGCTTTCCTGTCCGTAAGTCATGGTTGAAATTATTAGGCTTTCCTGTTCTTGTGTTACTTTCTAGTGTATTTCTCTTTCTGAAAGCGTTGAGTTTTGTTAAACATGACCAATACACCTACTACTTGAAATAGAGCTGGCTAGTTAGTACATATTACGGGCTTTTCTTGGTTTTGCAATTTAAATTTTCTTCCTCCTGATATTTACAATAATGACGTGGCTCAAATTAATCCTAATGAGTATTCATGAGCGGCTGAGGAAGTTGTGATGCACCGCCAGGAGGAAGAACTACCACCACAATAAATCTTACTTTGCCTCGAGTTAGCAAGAGAATCATCATAACTACAAAAAAAAAAAAAAAGAAAAGGGAGTAGAAAAAGAAAACCTCCCATTTTATAATCAACTCAATGAAAACAAGAAAATACAATTAAAAAGCCATAATGAAACTTAATAATGAAAGAAGAAAGAGAAGAGTACCACGTCACTTCGCACACACACACAAAAAACAAGAAAATACACGTCTCTTAACTGTGTCTGGGGGAGTTTGTTTCTTTCCGTTCACGCTCCTGTTGATCTCACTTGCTAATGTACCTGTGCCGACCCAGCTTAACGGCGGCACCAGGTGATGGAGGCGTGGTGCCGATGGGATGCCCCGCTGGCCTCCTCTTCACCAGGTTTTCCGCACCATTGGCCAGGCGGCGGTGGAGGGGCGGCGGCGAGGGGCAGGACGCGCCACTGGAATTACCTTGAGTTAATGTTCAGGTTTTTATTTTCGTACGTATCTCTTTAAGACCATTCGGAGTTTCCCCCTCTCTGACACCGTGCACCTAAGTTTCCCGGGGTACATTTCCACTTCAACATTTTTTAAGGGTTGGGGGCAGTTTCTTCCCTCTTTGTGCATTTGATTAAAAAAAGGACAAAAACCTATCACACAGAGGAGTCTACTCTATTATCATGAATTTACAAAGAGTGGTTGTGTGCGTAATAGTAAGAGGTGTAGTTTTTGTAATGTATCGTGATTTAATAATAAAAGAAAGGCTTAACGTGTAATGCGGCAGACCAGATAACTACAGAGAGAGTAATAAAAGTGGTTAATAAAGTCTTAAATCCCTCCGGCACTTCCGACTAATACTTATACAATCTCCATATTTTGATGGTAATATGATCCCTGTAACTTTTATCCCCGTGGTCCCTGTAACTACGTTATTTTGTAAAACCCCTGTGTGGATATAACTCGCATTTCATGACTCACCAAGTTACAGTCTTGAAGCCGTATTGGTAACATGACGCCTGTAACTACATCATTTTCCCTGAGACTGCTGATTTTCTGAAAATCTTAGATGAGACTAACCAATATTTCACTACGTATCCTATTTGCAGTGTTCCTGCCGTGATATCATCCTTGCAGCTCTGACATTATCTTTTCAATCTCACTATGTTATTTTCTTTAACTGAATATAACTCAAATTTAACCACGAATTATATTTAGAGTGAAGGTGCAAGATCCATGGGTGGTGTTTCTACATACAAAGACACGGCTGAGTTACGGAATGTTTGTGCGTAATGTACGTTAAAAGCTTGGCGTAGGGATGGACAAAGGAGGGATTAAGGGACCGTCATCAGGGAAACGATGTGTACCGAAAGGCAATCAAAATCGTGTTGCCCCTTGTATTGACATGCCGGAATTTGCCAATATAGAGGGAGTAATGGGAGCTGCGGGTGAACGGCGGCCCGAGGGTGGCAAGGGCGGCAGAGGCGGCGAGCACCTGTCCGTGGCCCGACAGGGAGTCGAACACAATGACACAGGACACGTCATGCTGCGCCGTGCATGTCAGAGTTCCGGGGATTTTGTGCCGCGCCAGATAACTCGCGGATATTGGGACGCGCAGTCTAGTTATTTATCTTTTATAGTGGGGTAATTTTTTTGCAACTCACAGGTAACAGTAGTGATTATCCAGGTGCTTTATGATTTGCACCTTTTTGCGCCTCATGGAAAGTGTCGGTGATGAAGGGAAATTATAGCCCCAATTGTTCGCAAAATTATAACGAGCGAGGAAATTTAAGGCATTTCAGAAAGCACCTTTTAAAGATAATAGCCTCAACATTTACCACTCACAGGGAAGGAACACACAAACTCACTCAGCTGGAATAAGGAACAGTAAAAAAGACGCCCTACCTCCCTACCGTAACTCCGTATCTTATAAGAATCTGTTACGGGAGCATCTGAGGACCAGGAAAACTCGAGTAATAATTAGGTCAGAATTAAACTCACAGTTTTCCTCTCAGGCTTCACTTTTTGCATCAGGGACAATTTATCTTGTGAGTGAGTTAGAGCCTCCATATCCGGGTCTCATGTGTCACGCCGGGAGGAGGAGGAGGAGGAGGAGGAGGAGGAGGAGGAGGAGGAGGAGGAGGAGGAGGAGGAGGAGGGTGTGGGATGGAGCAGAGGCGACGGTTTGGTGGGCGCATGAATGACTGAGTGTAGCGACGCGTGCCTGAGAAAGGAGCTGGTGTGTGTGTGTGTGTGTGTGTGAAAGGTATCTGTAAAGGGTCAATGTGTGTGTGTGTGTGTGTGTGTGTGTGTGTGTGTGTGTGTGTGTGTGTGTGTGTGTGTGTGTGTGTGTGTGTTTGCTCTCGTGTTTTCATATTTTAACCGTGTGTTTGTTTACATCACATTCTTTTTATGTTGTTCGTATTTGGGTCAGCATCCATCTCTCTCTCTCTCTCTCTCTCTCTCTCTCTCTCTCTCTCTCTCTCTCTCTCTCTCTCTCTCTCTCTCTCTCTCTCTCTCTCTCTCTCTCTCTCTCTCTCTCTCTCTCTCTCTCTCTCTCTCTCTCTCTCTCTCTTCGTAATTCATGATGCCATTACGTTACCGTCTCTACTCCTCCTCCTCCTCCTCCTCCTCCTCCTCCTCCTCCTCCTCCTCCTCCTCCTCCTCCTCCTCCTCCTCCTCCTCCTCCTCCTCCTCCTCCTCCTCCTCCTCCTCCTCCTCCCTTTCCTTTCATCTCTTCTGATTCTCGAACTATCGCTAATGTCACAAAAAAACCACCCTTGATTATTCCTTTAATCTCCCGTTCAAGATAGATGAAGACACCGAACATTTGTAGAGTACAGAAATGGAAGCAACGAGAAGAATATTGAGTGTAATCTTACCTTCTTCCTGTGCTAGAAATGCTTCTTACATAATGAAATTCCAGAGAGAGCAGCGCACCGGTCTACTGTTCATCACAATTAGAGATTAAGGGACTGGGTAATTGTCACAACCTCTCTTTGCTTCAGTCAGTCCTTATAGTTGGTAAAGGTCTAATGAAACTGTTATTAGGTAAGGTCGTCTGGTGGGTATAGTGCCGCGTGATGGGGCAATGAAGAGGAGCAGGGGGGTGTTGTGAGAGGAAGGTGGCAGTGGTAGCAGGGGTAACAGCTTAAGGAGGAGAGATAGGGTGCTGGTGCGAGTATAGTGAGATTTTAAGAATACAAACACAACTATTTTAACTTTAGGATAAGTTTGTGGTGGTATTGGTGGCGGCGTGTCTTGGTGTCTTGTCTAAATAGGTGGTGTTGGGGGATTCAAGGCTTGGTTCTCGTTTTTGTGGTGGTTCTTTTGAATATTTCTTAGGTTTGGTATGCAGGGAGTCTTCTTTTTGACCGATGGCTGTGATCTAATATGCAATTAATGTTTTTTAACTTGTCTTTATGATCCAATTTTTTTCTTTTTTTTTGTGGTCTTTGAATTTATCTGGTTTGAATTGCAAGTCAGCCTCATCGCCCTCACTACATTAGCAGACAGGCTGACAGTTAAGAGAAGCGCAGGGGAGCAGACTGGCTCGTAAAGTCGGAGAACTTAAACGCTTAATCTGATCTGAATATTCAGTGACTCAAATACGAGTAGGTCAGGAAATTAAAAAGTCAGATGCAGCTAATGTGATTTTCTCCTGGAGGCCAATAACTTCTTAATCTCACTGCGGGGAAATCCTTTTCTTTTTATAATTCTTTGAATCTTGTTTTCTTAGCCACGTCGTAAAGCGTTGGAAAGAAGTTTACCTCTACGCACTCCTTTCTTACTTATTGGCTTGCTATCCCAGTCTCTCCTCGCTCCCATCAGCCTCCACTCTCCCCCACCGAAACCCACAATCCTCAGCTCCCTTCTGCCCACAGCACCAGACCGTTCCTCACCAGACAGGGCCCCACACACCCGCCAAATTCCATTTTATCCTCCCACCAGACCTTGCTCCCCTCACCTTGCAGACATCATCCCTCCTTCCCAACTGTGCCCCTAGACCACGCCCATCTTTCGCGCCTAGTCTCTTCCCCGCCCACCTGGGCCCACCAGCAGACCACCACGTAATCAGGCTGTATATTATATGCTTACCGTGGAAAAAAAAAATTATACGCACTGAATTTCATAGTGATATTTTAGGTCGTGAAGCAATATTATTCAACATTGAGAGGTACAATAGCGAAATATTTGAGTCGATTCACTGTTTGACGTCGATTTGCATATTGTATTCACGTGCGTGTGTTGTTTTGAGTGTGTGTGAGTGGTAGCAATGAAATGTGTTATTCGCTTAAAAATGGGAACATATATCTCTCTCTGGCTCTTTATTTATCATAGTATTTTACCGTGGTATAAATACATACACATAGACAGACAGACAGACAGACAGACAGACAGACACACACACACACACACACACACACACACATCGATCAGTGCGCCATAAACATAGAGAGAGAGAGAGAGAGAGAGAGAGAGAGAGAGAGAGAGAGAGAGAGAGAGAGAGATATGTCGTTGCAATTGTTTTTTCTTCTACTTCTCAGGGAGCAGTGGTGTCCAGAGTCATTAAAGAACACGAGATGAAGAAAGAGGATGCATACGACAATGGTAACTAACAGCAAACTCATACCCTTTATATACAAAAAGCTGATTTAATATTTTTTTTTCCATTTTCGATATTTCTTTTTTACATTTGAAAACCTTAAAGAAAAAGAAATTAACTCTGCTACCGGCACCACATGGCCCCAATACCACGGCACCAGAATTGCAATCAGTCAGTCATTTATTACCTGCCCGTCTCCTGGTGTGCTGCTCCGGGCCTCTTAAATCCCCCTGTGAAGGTGAGATGCTGAGATGCAGGCACCCCTCACCAAGGTCAGGGCGTGAATGACGTTCCAATTAATACAAGGCGATAGGTGGAAGCCTTCATGGAATTTAGGTGATTATAATTTTCCACCTGGCTTGGGTTGTGCATGTTATTACGTAGAAGGTAAATAATCTCGAAGGGTACAGTGACGTTATCAAGCAAGACATTAATAGTCACTTCAACCGTTCGCTTAGTCGGTGCTCGCAGTCTGGAAAAAGGTACGGAGGTGGATTGAGAGTTATCGTGTGTGTGTTTGTGTGTGTGTGTTTGTGCGCGCGATAAAGATTCACGCTTCAATTGTTCCCCATCATTGTGACTAATTTTGTGCAGGTTACAATTCCTTTCACGGGTACATCAGGCTTACATAATTACAGCCAAGCTAAAGTGTACCCAGGTCGGTCAACAAAGCTCCCTTGGTGAACACGACTGAACTCTTAATTAAATACAGAAAAATATACTTACTGTTTTACCGTAAAAATATGAGGTAAGGCTTGTCCGTAAATGTTTGTATTGTGTAAGTTTTACCTTTACATGTTTTTTATGGTAGGCGGTGAAGCACAAGAGTAAGGCTAACGAGCGTCATTTTTTTTGTTGCTTCCTGATGGTTAAAATGATTGTCTTTTTTTTATGTTTATTTATCTATTTTGTTGCTTTTATTTTGGTATTGTTTTAATCATGTTATTTTTTTTTTCTTTTACATATTTTTTACTTTTAGATGTTTTTGGTGTTTCTTTGTTTGGGTTGGATGGTGAGGCTAATGTTGCAACACCAGCACTGTTTCCTTTTCTAGCTGTTGTCATTTCCGTCTTATTATTATGTTTTTTTTTAATTTATATTTTTAACCTTAACATGTGTTTGCTAACGGTATTGCTATTTACGTTACTACTGTTTCTTCTTAGTTGGTTGGAGATTTTAATGTTACAAAAGCATTACGTCCTTCTGTAGTTGTTGTCATTTCCACCTTATTGTTACTATTATTGTTTTTTCACATTTTTTTTATTTTATTTTTAGATGTGTTTGCTACTGGTATTGCTATTTATGTTACTGCTATTTCGTCTTGGTTTGATGGAGATGGAGATTCTAATGTTATAAAAGCATTACGTCCTTCTCTTGCTGTTGTCACTTCTACATTTAAAGCCAATGAGCTAACCCCTTCAATACCATGACGCCTTTCCATATTCATTCTGCTTACTCTTTGGTCATTTTATATACATCAGAAACTTATGTGGACAATTAGAATAGTGAAGACTGTGGCCATTAATCTTCTGACCTCCGTGGACCCTTCCTGATTTTAATAAAATGGTCAAATTGTACACTAATTTCAAGATATAAATGTGTCTTAGTATTGAAGGGGGTTAATCTATAATAATATTTTGTAACTAAACGATATCCATTAAGAACAAATACCATAACACCAATACATATTCCCGCCTCGAAACCCCATAAGTCTTCCATCTCGAACCGCACCGCCTCTTGCTCGCAGCCTTTAACTCACCCCAGCCTCCCTCTGCTCCACTAAACTCCCTCTCTTGCACTCGTTAGTCATGTACCCCATCCCAGCGCCACCCTCACCACTCGCCCACGCCTCCCTCCACTCACTTCTTTTCATTGCTTGTCTTCCCTCCCATTGCCCGCTCCCTTCACCCGCTGTCGTCTCCCATCATTAACTTTTTGCAGTCGTTGTCGTCCTCCTCCACCTTTCATCGCCATCTCTCCCTCTTGCTCTCCTCTATACCCGCTCCTCCCCCAAGACGCGACGAGGTTCCTTCTTCTTACACTGAGAAAACTTGGTGCTGTTTCCTGCTCATTATTTCCCTGCGAGACCTCTACCTAGTCTCTCTCTCTCTCTCTCTCTCTCTCTCTCTCTCTCTCTCTCTCTCTCTCTCTCTCTCTCTCTCTCTCTCTCTCTCTCTCTCTCTCTCTCTCTCTCTCTCTCTCTCTCTCTCTCTCTCTCTCTTCTCTTGTCTAGATAAAGGTTTGAAAATTTCATTATTTTTATAGTCTGAAGTTGGTTGGTGTTTTGTATATAGTTTTCATCAAGTTGGAGTCGTAAAACACACACACACACACACACACACACACACACACACACACACACACACACACACACACACACACACACACACACACACACACACACACACACACACACACACACACACACACACACACACACACACACACACACACACACACACACACACACACACAAAAGGTAGTTTTTCTAAGTATTTTCTGGTATTCGAGTTCTTTTTAATGCTCATGGATTCCTTTGCTTCACATGGACATCAGTAATTCCTTGTTATTTTCCATTCAGCAGAACGTTCTTTCACCTTCAAAGGGCATTCACCTCATGTCAGCAAGACGGGCTTAGCAGAGGGGAAGAGGGAACCTGGGGAGAGAAGGGGAAAGGGGGAGAAGGGGGAAGGTAGGTCTGAGGTTGTAAAACTGCGCAGGTATGAGGTTTGGGTGATGGGTTTGGCAAGTAAAGTTACGAGTGCAGGAGTCTTTCGCTGTGTTCTTGTATCCCTTTAGTCTGTATAGAGTCTAGAAGGAATTCGCTTCTGGACCGAGCTGGAGACGAGGTGGTGGTGTTATCATACCTCTACTTTAGTTGTGCTGTTTTCTTAGACACACACACACAGGCACATATACATACACACATACACACATACCCTCTCTCCATCCCACACGCACACATACTAAATATTCTACATTATTCTATAAGACGTATACTTAACCTGGTATTGTGATAATTTGCATTCTAATTTCCTTCTCGTATTTTTTTCTTCTATTCAGCAGACTTGTGTTCAGCAACTTTTAATTCGTCTGGTGTGCCGCCCAGGTAGCCGCGTGAAAGTGCTCAGCGTTACCTGGCTAATATAGAGGAGCTTTTAGGGTGGCTAACCGAGGCTCGCGGCGTTTAGTGGCATAAAGCGGAAGCCGTGTTTCTCCTGAATTCTAATACTCTGTTCATTAGTTTGAATTTTTGTGGCATGGTTGCTCTCATTCCGATTTCTGCCTAATTCCTGGATCTCAGTATTCTCTATTATCGCTCGCGTGGGGTGCTGGAGCTGCTCTGAGCCTCTTAGTGGTGTATGTAAGCGTTATGGTCGCCTTTGTGTGTGTGTGTGTGTGTGTGTGTGTGTGTGTGTGTGTGTGTGTGTGTGTGTGTGTGTGTGTGTGTGTGTGTGTGTGTTTTATTGCCATATTTGTCTTCTCTTCTGTAACTCCCATGCTTGTTTTTCCCTTTGTTAACTACCTACCGACCTACTTACCCACCCACCCACCTACCTACCAACCTTTTTTTTTTTATGTAAGAGGGGACAACTGGCCAAGGGCAACAAAAAATATATAAAAGGTCCACTTAGTTGCCAGTCCCCATAGAGATCCGACAGAGATAGCCAAAAGAAAAAGATAAATGTCTTTGTACTGACTGAATGACTGACTGACTGACTGACTGACTGACTAACTGACTGACTGACTTGCTAACCTCCATACCTATTTACCTATCTACCTTTTTACCTTTCTCACTATTATGAATCACTGCACCGCTACACTCCTCGCACGTGACCTCCCTGCTGGCAATACAACCAGTGTCCCCTCTCGCCCTTCATTTAATCGTGATGGAATTAGGGAAGAGTTTTGTGGCTTTAGTATTTTCTATTTGATTTTTACACTCAGCATCCTCTTTTTCGTAATTGAACTGCTCCACCTTCTCTTCCCCCCACTCGTTAAGTATTCGTGGCTTACCGTATACACACAGCGAGGAAGGAAAGGGAAAAGAGAAACACTTTAAGGATCTTATCTCGCAGTACTTATGGGGAATTACCTGCTGGAAACGCCTCTGTAGTATTAAGCCCTTCAATACAAGGACACATTTTTACCTTAAGATTTGTGTATGATTAGACCATTTTATTGACATGTAGGATGGGTCTATGGAGGTCAGTCTTCGCTATTTTAATCCCCCACATAAGTTCTGAAGGTGTATAAAATAATCAAATAGTAAGCAGAGTGAATATGGAAACAGGTCATTATACTCGAGGAGTTAAGCAATGGTTCATGTAGCAGGTAGATCAGGGGGGATTATGTAACACCTGTATTTAAGTGAATGTGATGTTGTGTGATGTTGCTTAAGATTACCACACTTACTGCTCTTCATTGTCTTGTAGTTCATTTATTAATGTTGAAAACGTGAGTCATTCTTCCTAAATAATGGCTAACTTCATTCCGTATATGCAGTTTATTCGGCCACAGTCATCTACCGGACGTGTTAGCAAATAAGTGCGTATTTGTGACAAGCGACAAATAGCGTTGCGTCATCTGCGTTCGTTAAATTCACAACTGTTCACTTGTCATCTCTCGACATTCGCACGCCGCACGCTGCCTCCCGCCCGCCACTTGTCATTCCTCATCACTTCATGCCCGCGCGTACTGGACAACACTTTTGACATTAACACATCTATCTCTGTACTGCGTCTGTTTGCAGCCCATCACTCAGCCTGCGTGAACCCCCCACATGCTTCATATAGAGGTTTGTCACAAGTATACCATGCAGGAATAGCGGGTCATATTACTCAAATACCTTTATGAGCTTCGTTTTTCTCTTCATTTGTTTCACTTGCGCATAAAGATTAAACAGCTCCACCATTTTTATTGTGTTTTCCACTATAGCCACTATGCGACTTTTTACATTTTCTCTTTTCATTTCATTGCAATCGATTAAAATGGATTTCAGCGGCCAGTGAAGAAATGTCTGCTGTTTGAAGCACTTTCCATCGCATAAGGTTTGATTATAGGATGATATTTGAAGGGCATCCCTTCATACAAGGTTTGTTTGGGTGCAGCCAGTGTCTTTCTTAAAAGTCTCCGTCACATCTCTTTCTCCCCGTGTCATTCTGTACGAGCGTATGCTTCATGTCCATCCCATTGAACTTACTCCTCTCATACTTTTAAAATTTCGCATAAACCTCCTCTGTCATTTGAAACTCGCATTATTTCATCCTTTTATAGTTTTCCTCGCCCGTGCCACTTATATTTTCAGGCTCGTGGAGGACAGCCCGAGCTCTTCGTTTCAATAATTCTCGCAGTGATGTATTTCCACCACCCGCCATCCTTCATTTGTGTAGGGAATATTCATCTTTGTGGCCCGTTATCGTAGTTGGTTTGCGCTTTTTCTAGCTGCTGCCGTTATGAAGGCAAGCTATCGCCCTTTACTGGATTGGGCTGCCTTCCTTCGCCTTGCCGTGTGTGTCTTTCTGCCATTTATGAAGTACATTATCAGATCTTACTATAGTTACAGAGTTGATAGTTTATGCCTGTCATAGTTCTATCTAAACTTGCATTTATCTATCGCTCTAAGTTCTGAGTCACTCTTTTTAATTCCTTCTGTACTGGGACACATTTTTACCTTGAGATTTGTGTACGATCAGACCATTATGTTAACATTAAGAAGGCTGTATGGAGATCAGAAGATTAAGAGCCACATTCTTCACTATTTTAATCCTCACATGAATTTCTGAAGCTGTATAAAATCACCAAATAGTAACTGGAATGAATATGGAAACAAGTCATGGTACTAAGGGTTAAGTGGCATATTTTTGTTATTTGTTTCTATATTTTTTATATTTATGTATTTATCTTTTAATTTC
>NC_059294.1:6445000-6447500 GCF_017591435.1 Portunus trituberculatus | reverse complement strand
ACAGGGTCTAATGTCCCTCCTCGTTCATGTGTGGGAAGGTGACATGATCTGTCAGACCCTGCACCTCAGGAGATTCTCGTAGGCGTCTCTTTCCAGGTGGTGATTGAGATCCCCCACAATCAGCACGTGGCTGCAGCTGTGTGCCATCATCAGGTTGTCTAAGGTCTCAGTCAGGTACAGGAGTGAGTCAGGCCCTTGTCGCGGGGGGCGATACAGGGCACACAGCAGGAGGGCTGAGCGGTCTGCCAGCATTACTCGGAAGTACATCATCTCCATCATTGGAGGCGTGTCTATGTCGAGTAGCTGGGCCTGCATTCCTTCCTTGAAGCAGACAGCCACTCCACCTCCTGTTCGCTCCTGTCGGTCCCTCCTCACCCAGTGGGTGAAGCCCTGCATCCTGCCATACGTGGGCTCCACCTCACTGTTCAGCCATGTCTCGGTCACCACAACAACGTCTGCATTGTGTCGTTGCACACAGTTGTGGTATAAGTCTGCAAGGTTAGTCCGGAGACCACGGACGTTGCTAGAGACGACCTTTAGTTGGCGGCGGGGCAAGCTGGCTGTACCATGGTGAGGGATGGTAGTGAGCGAGGCCTGCTAGTCCGAGGTGGTGGTTAGGGTCCGCGGCCGACTGCTGGTACTGGTGAAGAGGAGTGGTCCACTGCCGCCCCTGGTTCTGATTCCAGATACCAGGCTGAGGAAGGAGTGGGCGAGGTTGTGGCAAGGACTGAAATGAAGTGAGGGGGTGGGCGGGCTGAGGCGCTGCAGGTGGGAAGGGTGTGGCTGTGTATCTTTCCACCGTAAGAAGCCGCTGTAGGAGACGCTCCTGACGTAAATCGTCAGTTCTGGCGTGGCAAGTAGCAGAAGTGTGTCCTTTCCGTGAGCAGTACTCACACACTTTTGCCTTGGCTCGCTTTTGTGTCTGCTTGGTGGCCTGGTGAGTCCTCAGTCCTTCGCTGGACACCCTCCTCGCGTCCTGCTGCACTTCCCTCTTAGATTTCTTTTTTCTCCAATCTCCTGAAGTGGTCTGAGGAGAGGTTCGTGGGCGAACAGAGGCACCGCGATCTACTCCGTTCGCTGTGTTTATGGAGGAAGAGTCCCTGCTGCTCTGTGTGGCGGTAGACGTGGTAGTGAGTACCGAGCAGTCACTCTGTGTGGCAGAAGGAGTGACAGTGGACGCTGGGGAGGTGTCACAGTCGCTCTGTGTGGCGGTGGAAGCAGTGGAGGTAGGCGGAGCGGTCGTTGTTTCCCGGGCAGGCGAAGGGAAGGTGGAAGTGGAGAAAACAGCTGCGTACCGGATCTGTTGCGGTTTATCCGAGCTCCACCACGTCCTCCACCTCTCAGAGTCCTGACAAACCACCTCCCAGTGTTCGTCAATTGACTCTGCGTGGGCGCTGACTGCCTGAGAGCGTGTGGCTACTTGCGTCTGGCGCTGTTTTGACGCTATCAGCCTGTCTGCTACTCTGAGAGCCGCAGCAAACACGTCTCTGTGCTGTATGATCAAGTCTCGGTCGTCCTGGAGGGACTTAATCACACAGTTTTGTTGAGAGGCTTCCTCAGTGAGCTTCTCAACTAGTGAAACTAGCTCTCCTCTCTCCAAGCCCTCCCACTGACTCTCCCACTATCGTCCGGTAGTGGCGTGGGGTGTGTCAGTCTCCTCGCTGATGTAGATGACGGGGTCCGGGATGTTTGCTTGGAGTCGTAGCTGTTCCGTGTAGCTACACTTGAAGACTGGCGTATCCCCAAGGCAGCTGTTGTGACAAAGGTTACGGCAGGTTTCCTCGTCACAGCTCACGTGTTGAGTCTTAAGTGTTGCTTTGCCACAAACGCAACACCAATTCTGTGGCTGGTAGCCAGGCAAGTCTCGCCTGGCTATGGGGCGATGGGCGGGGCTAGACATTGAGGGAGAGGATAAGTGATTCCTGGGGAATTGTGGAGCCAGGTGTGGGAGCGACAACGAGTGTTGGTTCTAAACGACACGTACGACACTAACACACTCGTGAACACAGACACTAAACACTGGCACAGAACACAAAGCACTTCCCCACAGGCGCACAAAAAACACACGACACTAACTACCTCTCCCACAAGTCAAGCCAAACCAGCCACGGAGAGAGAGATACAGGTTGTTTAAAAACTACCTTGGAGAGATTTGGCAACTGTGTGCTGCCTTAGGCCTCGCGTCAGGTCAGGCCCGGGTCTCAGTCACTGCACGGGTACAAGCACTCTTTTCAAGTGATTTTTTAACACTATTGCAAGGCTTAGCACACCTTACACTTTTACATGGACACCAGGACACTTAGCACTTCAAACACTGAAATTTTCACAACACTGCACTTTGTTAAACCACTGTAACACCACGAAAAACACGGAGCTACCACGTGCGTGATTCTCTCTCTCTCTCTCTCTCTCTCTCTCTCTCTCTCTCTCTCTCTCTCTCTCTCTCTCTCTCTCTCTCTCTCTCTCTCTCTCTCTCTCTCTCTCTCTCTCTCTCTCTCTC
>NC_059294.1:6435000-6440000 GCF_017591435.1 Portunus trituberculatus | reverse complement strand
TCTCTCTCTCTCTCTCTCTCTCTCTCTCTTGGACTGGTTTTGCAGTATGTTGCATTTTTTAACTCGTTTCCGATTTTTTCTCTCACAGTTTGCATGATTTGTATTGCGTGTGCCCTTGTGCTTTTATTCATCCTTTTATTTTATCTTTTTTTATACATGCAACTTACTGTATCAATGCATTTATGTTTTTTGTGCATATTTTGCAAAGGCAGTGGAAATGCATGGATGAATGAATGAATGAAAGAATCGTGGATGCGTTTATAAAAGAGAAAAGAGAATCGAAGCTTGTGAAGAACGAGGTCAGTGTTTTCTTTTATTTTTTCTTATTGTCATTTTGTTATCGATATGTTTTTTTTCCTTTGTTTTTTTAAAGGGAAAGGTAAGTAGTCATCTATGTTAGGGGTAGGATAGGATAGAGTAGATGTGTTGGGTGGGATTGGATGATGTTATTACGATAGGTTTTGTTGGTTTGGATTATGATACGTTAGGTTCTGGTGGGTTACATTATGTTAGGTTAACCCCTTCAGTACTGTGACGCATTTTCACCATGAGTTTTGGGTGTAATTAGACGATTTTATTTAATTAGGAAGGGTCTATGCAATTTGGAAGACTAATGGCCTGAGTCTTCCCTATTTTTAATCCCCACATAAGTTTCTGAAGGTGTATAAAATCACCAAACAGTAAGCAGAATGAATATGGAAACGTGTCATGGTACTGAAGAGGTTAAGTTGTTTGGGTTTGGTTCGGTTGTGTGGCGTGGAGTTGGATTAGGTTACATTTGATAGATTACGTTCTAATGTGTTTGGTGAGATATAGACCAGGCTTTGCTCTCTCACCATCACTGCTCTCCAAAGGCTCCAATTGAATATACTCGTATTTTGATTGATTGATTTTCTTTTTTTGTGGTTCTGGTGAAGGATTGGGAACATTTTTAGTTTATTATAAGGAGCAACTGTCTTGAAATCCCGGCTAGTCATCTCTTTGGCTGGACAGTTTAGATAATTTTAGTTGAATTTAGTTAGCTTGACTTAGAAATTGTCGTGCTGGAGTTAAGATATTGAGTTAGATTTGAATGTATATGTTTGGTTCAGGAAAGGTTAGATTGTATTGTTAGGTTAGATTAGGTTAGGTCAACGAAAGAGAGTGAGGACAAGCTCTAACGGCAACAGGATTCCAATCAATACACCTCCAAGGAACTTTATAAGACTTAAATCTCTTCTGTTACTTTCATTCTTTTGTTCTCTCTCTTTCCCTCCTTCCTTCTCTTCTTTCATTCTTTCTTTTACTCGTATATACATGTTTGCAATCGTAATTAAATTTAACCTATTTCTCTCTCTCTCTCTCTCTCTCTCTCTCTCTCTCTCTCTCTCTCTCTCTCTCTCTCTCTCTCTCTCTCTCTCTCTCTCTCTCTCTCTCTCTCTCTCTCTCTCTCTCTCTCTCTCTCTCTCTCTCTCTCTACAAGTTACTGCACAGCTCGCCCTCCTTTCCTTCCGGCTTCATTAATTCCAACTTGTTTACTCCTCCTCCTCCTCCTCCTCCTCCTCCTCCTCCTCCTCCTCCTCCTCCTCCTCCTCCTCCTCCTCCATTTTGGCCTGATTTCATAATTATAAAACGTACTTATTTTGGACTCACAGTTTTTATTAGCTGTCGGGTTTGAGCAATTAAACATCCATCTATCCATCTACCTATCTATCTATCTGTCTATCTATCTTTTATGTTTATCTCTGTGTGGGTGGATAGATGGACAAGTGTGTGGGGTAGGATGCAAATTTGGAAAGGTAAAAGGTTAAGTTCCATTCATTCAAGAAGGAAGTGTTTTAGATCTACAGTGAAAGAGGGAAGGTGTTTCAGGGAACGTTAAAGGTCAGGGAAGGTGTTTCAGGGAACGTTCAGACCTTTATCACACTGGTGTTCGTTTTCTATCTGGGCGTATTTGCATTTTAGTGAGTGCATGCGAGTTCGACTTTTTGCGACGCTTAGACTCTGTTTGACTTGGATTGCTGGCGTGACGAATGGCTGTTTGTTTGCCCTCTGGACGTACTGAGAGAGAGAGAGAGAGAGAGAGAGAGAGAGAGAGAGAGAGAGATAATTGTCTTCATTGTTAATGTATTTAGTTTTCGACATAAAGATTAAATAAAGGAAAGTACTATAAATTGAATTCTGTTTACTCAAATGAAAGAGGATAGCAACACACACACACACACACACACACACACACACACACACACACACACACACACACACACACACACACACACACACACACACACACACACACACACACACACACACACACACACACACACACACACACACATTCACCCTACCGTTCCCTAAACATCAATTACCACGGATGATGTGAAATAATTATAATACTTTGTTTGAACCGCCACGCAACCCTTCAAGTCCTAAGAGAACCTGATCCCGGTAATCTTAAGTGGGACTAAGTTATTATGTATGCTTCGTGTTTTTATGTGTAGGAGGGATCGTCTTGCGCAGCCTCACAAAGCCCCTCCCATGCTTCCGCCGCCTTGCTAATGAGTCCCGGTGTGAGTGCAGCTGGGAAACACACTCACTGTATGTGCTGTGTTTGCTACCTCCTCGCTCCCCACACCTGAATGTTGAATGAGGTAATGGGAAGCAATTAGTGAACGTGATACTAATGTTCTCAGAGTTTTTTTTTATATATATATTTATTGTTGATATGCCGTAAAAATGAGTCAATATATTAGTAAAAATAAAAGTTATGTCTGTTTTATCATCGTCTTTATTGGAATATGAACGAAAAATGTATGAAAAAAGTGTATTTTTTGCATTTCACTATTAGGAAAGAAAAGATTGTTGAGGGTTTTAATATAGCAAATCATAACCTCTCTCTGTTTGTCTGTGCTTCTCTCTTCAGCAAATACTTGAACTTGCGTGTGGGTGTAAATAGTGATGGGGAGGAAAAGGTAGTATGAGGCAGAGGGAGGCAGGGGGAGGTAGGTGGAGCAGGTTTGACAGCACTCTTGATGACACTAGAGATCATTCCTTCCACATTTTTTTTCTCTCGTGCAATACATTTTTCCTCCACGTTCTGCAGTGTTACTCTTTGGCAGTGCAGGCTTTTCACAACACTGATGGATTATTACTCACTTCTTCCTGTAACACGATATTCACTTCATATTTCTCTTTCGTCTGATTTTTCTAACATATATAAACTTCACATTGATGATCATTGTTCTGGGCATGTTTATATTCATTTGTGCTACCGTTTTATTGCTATATTGGATTATATAGCTTGTGCAGACTCATGGGGCGACACAAATGATGATGTTCGTTCTTCTGGTCCTGTGTCCATCCAATCATTCGCCTTCAACCATCCATCATCTCGTCACCCGCAACACAAACCTTCACGAGGGCTTCTTCCCGTTCATACGCCTTGTGCTCCCTTCGCCACGTACATCATCCATCATCCATCCTCCCGTACTCCCTTCCCTCGTCTTTCCATCGTCGTCCCCACGGGCCTCAACCTCTGTGAAGACCAGACATCGTCCACTCCAGCAGTGTATTTCCCGAGGGTCAGGTGTCCGCACCGCCTGTGACACGCAGGACAGCCACGTGGATTCTGGCGGTCTGTGTTTTCTTGAAAATATTGTGTTCCTCACGATTGAAGACGGAAGCTACCGTTTGAAGGTTCAGTGTTGAAGGCGTGATTGGCAGTCAAGCTCTAGTTCCTCTTACTATTTTGCTCCAAGCGAGGATGTGATACGCGGTTGAATTAATGTACAGTATCTCCTGTTCCTCTCCTATTCATTCCCTTTCCTTCATACATCTCTTACAGAATCTTACATAGCTGAGGTCGATCCTATGATGCTGTGTGCGTGCATATTTTCCCTTTCTCTCCCTATCTCGAGCATTGCGTACACGGCTTCGTATCCTTGTTTCGGTTTGGTCATTGCAGGTTTTCAGGTTTTCAGTAAGGCTATTCACGACTCTTTCCTCTCCCTGCTCCTTTCAGTCGCTCCCCTCACATGCATCTACCCTCTGCACTTTTCTTCCCTCGCCGCCCCCTTAACCGCCATCATCCCTCTTCACCTTCATCACAGGTTACCGATGTCACTCCTCTTACAGTGCCATTAGCTGCAATCTATTTTCCTTTAAAGGGCAACTGAAGGAAGAGGAGGAGGAAAAATGAGACTCCTGAAGGATACCAGAGGAGGAGCAACCAAATTCCCTCTCTTTGGGCGCCGTCTTTTCCTGTTAGGCAAGAAATTAAGAGTTTGCTGGCCACGCTGCCTCTGCTAATTAAAATTCCTGACGTATCCTCCTCGAACCCATCCTCGTCTTCCTCGTCTTCCTTCCTTCCTTCTTCTTCACTCTGCAGTTACATATCTGAAGAGTAAATGTGTGTGTGTGTGTGTGTGTGTGTGTGTGTGTGTGTGTGTGTGTGTGTGTGTGTGTGTGTGTGTGTGTGTGTGTCGCCTAACTCTCCCTCCTCTTCTCTCCCACGCTTCCCATCCGCTCGCCGCTGCCCTCTCACAAACATTCATTAGAGCAGCGACTGACATCCCAGAGAACTGGAATGAATATTTGAGAAACGAAGAAGTGTTGCCCCAGGAAAAGCTAATGAGGGTCTGTTAGGTTACCTTTCCTCCTCCTCCTCCTCCTCCTCCTCCTCCTCCTCCTCCTCCTCCTCCTCCTCCTCCTCCTCCTCCTCCTCCTCCTTTTCTTCGTCCTCTGTGTCCTTCTCGACCTTCACTTTCCCGTCTCGCTAATCGTTATCCTCCTTTTTCATCTCCTCTTCTCCTCCTTCCCATCTTTCTCCGTGTTCTTGCTCTTATCTTTTCTCTTCGTCCGCCTTTCCTCACCGTTCTCACCGTTAGTCTCCTGTCCTTCAGCTCTCCGCCTTTCTTTTTTTCGTTTTTCCTCCTATTCTTCTCATGTTCCTACTTCGTTTTTCATATTTTTCAATTTCCTTTTTCTCCTCATCTTCCTCTTCCATGCATCTCCTCCTCCTG
>NC_059294.1:6415000-6430000 GCF_017591435.1 Portunus trituberculatus | reverse complement strand
TTGTACTACACTATGAGACACGATATACTTGTAACCGTGTGCATGCCTTCTGTTGACATAATTTGGGTCAATTGTGTGAGCCTCAGAGACTTGCACTGCCATCATCTCAGTGTGCGTGGATGAAAATTTGTCTTATGCTCGTCACCTTACACTGGAGAAGATTTACGGCTCCAGATTGCTTGAATGACTTGCTCTGCTTCCTAAAGGTGACTGACCCCTGCCTCTTTCTGCGGTGTCCCTGACTGTTTACTTCCTTTTGAAAGAAGTTGGGAGGTGTTGCAGTGGAAAGCCTTGTGTTAGTACCATTGCTAGCGTTGTTTTAGAGGAACAATAATTCTGCCCACATCATCACTTTAAATATTAAACAAACTGTATAATATGTTGGCTTGAATTTTATTTATGTATTTATTTATTTATTTTTTTTTTTACAGCACGTATTACAGGTTGCATAGTATATGTTAATGTTTTGTTATCGTTGTAGTCCTCCTCCTCCTCCTCCTCTTCCTCCTCCTCCTCCTCCTCCTCCTCCTCCTCCAAATCCTCGCAGTCGTAATCCTGTTGCCGCGTCGTCTAAAGAGGCCCCTCCGGTCGAATTACCGAGGAAGCAGCTTAATCAAAGAGGTTCCAACGAGATTCCATGTGATTGGTCGAACTGTCGCTTTTATCTTCCGGGAATTCAATTGCTTCTTTCGAGAAGGAGGCGAAAAGTGAGATTCCCACGTTATCTGGACATTTTTCAGGATGAGAAGAGGAGAAAGAATAAGAGAGAGAGAGAGAGAGAGAGAGAGAGAGAGAGAGAGAGAGAGAGAGAGAGAGAGAGAGAGAGAGAGAGGATAAGGATATGATTATTTGAATATCCAGATTTTTTTTGTTTTTTCATGGGAGTGCTTTCTTTGACACACGAGGGCAAGAACAAAGGAATCAATTGTCGCTACCCGGAATACAAAATTAGCACAGTTTAAAAGTGTTTAGGTGTTGCAGTGTTCGTATGCCAGAGACAGAAGAAGATGGCGAGACGAGATTAAAACTTTTGCTGGAGTGCCTTGGTATAAATGAGTATTTGACAGATGAGAGGAGAACTTTAGCTGAGGTGTTCGGGAGTTAATGGACAGTTGACAAGACAAGTTGGGAAAGTTAAGAGAGCGATCTTTATCTCGCTCTAAGGTCGTGGCGGCTGGTGATAGCGGTGATGAATGTAGTGTGAAATAGAAAAGGATTTGATATTAAAGGCTAGATGTTATTAATGTAAACGCAACTTTTCACATGCTGAGAAATAAAACATTATATAATATCGTAGATTTTTCATACTTTGGAAACTAAGAAACTTTCTACCACTGTTCTCTCCGTGTTACAAATAGACTTAACCCTTTTGCTGCTCTGGTCTCCCTTTCTTACTCCTACCACAGTAAAAACTTATCGTAATGAGACAGAAGAGAGAAAAAAAGAAAACAGAATGATTTTTGTCTTTGAAGCTACAAATATAATCACAAGAGCCTCGCATAAAGAAATTAAAGAAGAAAACTTGTCCAGCAGTGAATGATGGAAGTTGTGTTGCGGGAAAGAAAGGGTTGGCAGAAAAAATCAGGTACTGACGATTGCATTGGTGTGTTGACATTGTGGTGACTGTGACGACGGACCGCGCTGACAGCAGAGTGGCAGTTGGCAAGGCGCGAGTGGCTGCCCAGATAAAAAGTAAACAAAAATGCGAGTAACTACATATGGATGCATTGGAACAGAGAGAGGGGCTTGTGAAATGTGTGTGTGTGTGTGTGTGTGTGTGTGTGTGTGTGTGTGTGTGTGTGTGTGTGTGTGTGTGTGTGTGTGTGTGTGTGTGTGTGTGTGTGTAGGAGTGAGCTTACGTATTATGCGCACAATTATTTCAGCTAAGGTGTATGTGTGGTCTCTCTCTCTCTCTCTCTCTCTCTCTCTCTCTCTCTCTCTCTCTCTCTCTCTCTCTCTCTCTCTCTCTCTCTCTCTCTCTCTCTCTCTCTCTCTCTCTCTCTCTCTCTCATCTACATTTTGTTCCCTCCATTCTTTTGTATTTCGTTCTCTCTCTTCCTTATCATTTTTTCTTTTTCCTTCTGTGTCCCTGCCGCTAGAATGTCTTGCTTCAGCTGCTGCGCTTGTATTACTGTTCACTTGATTTCCACATTATTTTCCTTCCTCCTGCTCCTCCTCCTCCTCCTCCTCCTCCTCCTGCTCTCATTTTTACCTTCCTGTCCCTCATATTTTACCCTCCTTCTCGTCCGTTTTTTCCTCCCCTCCTATTAGTGTTATTTCGTCTTCTCACTGGCCCTAATTCTCCTCCTCCTCCTCCTCCTCCTCCTCCTCCTCCTCCTCCTCCTCCTCCTCCTCCTCCTCTCCCCTTATACATTAATTACTCCCCTTGCTTTTTATATATTTCTCTCTCTCTCTCTCTCTCTCTCTCTCTCTCTCTCTCTCTCTCTCTCTCTCTCTCTCTCTCTCTCTCTCTCTCTCTCTCTCTCTCTCTCTCTCTCTCTCTCTCTCTCTCTCTCTCTCTCTCTTGTGCTAACATTTATATTTGAGTTGCTTCGCCAATTAAGTCATTCAATTATAAATATATAGAGAGATCCGCTTTAATTTCCTTCTGGTGTAAATTCAAGTCGCATTAAGCATTACTTTTTTCATTTTCCTTGGTTATTTTCTTCGTAGCTCCTCCCACCTCTTCAGGAGGTGTGGGAGGAGTGAATTGCGAGGCATCTGGCTGTGTGAAGGAGTGTTGTGCTGGTGGTGGTGGTGGTGGTGTATGTAGTATGTTGTGTGCTACTCGTAAGTGTAAGGGATTGAGGGCGTGTGGTGGTTTCGTGAGACCTATGCGTGTTGTTAATGTGTGTGTGTGTGTGTGTGTGTGTGTGTGTGTGTGTGTGTGTGTGTGTATGTGTCAAGACTGTAAATTTGATGTTGTCTACAAGATCTTTAGATGTTGTTATTGGGGTGGTACTGCTGCTCCTACTGCTACTGTTACTGCTACACCACTACCACTACCACCACTACCACTACTACTACTACTACTACTACTACTACTACTACTACTACTACTACTACTACTACTACTACTACTACTACTACTACTACTACTACTACTACTACTACTACTACTACTACTACTACTACTACTACTACTATGGCATGTATTTTATGAAGGTGACGATGTGCCTACTTATATATAATGCTTCACTATAAATTCCCCTTCACCTGTTAGATTAGATAAATGAGTGTGTGGAGCCGTGTATCGATTGGAAGGGGGAAGGTGGAAATGTAAAACGGCGCCTGGAGCATGTGTCTAATGTTTACAAGATGAGGTGACGATTGGGAACATAGGTTTTTGTTACGATATGAACTCCGGCAATAATTCGCTTGTGTTTCTCCTCTGCCTATTTTGCGCTGTAGGTGTCGGCGGGGAGTGGGTCGGGAGGGATAGGGCGTGACCGGAATCTTGAACTCACAAACTTGCCAAACTCCATGGGAAGTAATGTTCTGCCCTCCACTGTCATCCAAGTTTGGGCATTCCTGACTAGCATCCTCACCCCACGAATGCTGAGGCAACACTAACGCTGCCCCTCCGCTTCCTCTTCCTTCCTTCCTCCCTATTTCAAATTTTCCTCGTCTTCTTCCGCCTTCTTTTCTTACGGCTATTCCTTCTCTTCTTCCTTCTCAGTATTTTTTTTCTGTCTATTCTTCCTCTTTTGTCTTTTTTCCTTCTTTTCTTATGTCTCTTCGTCCGCCTCTGCCCCTGCCCCTGCCCCTGCCCCTGCCCCTGCCCCTGCTTGATTTCACCTCCTCTTTTCATAATCATCAGCTCCGCGCTTATCTCCCCTTGTTTTCTTTAATGTTTTTTTTTCTTCTCATGCCATCTCCTCTCGTTTCGTCTCCTCTCCTCTCCTCTCCTCTCCTCTCCTCTCCTCTCCTCTCCTCTTGTCTCCTCATCTCTTCTCTTCTCTTTGCTTCCCTTTCCTTCTCTTCCCTTCTCTTCTCTTCTCTTCTCTTCTCTCTCTCTCTTCTCTTCTCTCTCTCCTCTCCTCTCCTCTCCTCTCCTCTCCTCTCCTCTCCTCTCCTCTCTCCACCTCTCCTCACCTCACCTCACCTCACCTCACCTCACCTCACCTCACCTCACCTCACCTCACCTCACCTCTCCTCTCCTCTCCTCCTCCTCCTCCTCCTCCTCCTCCTCCTCCTCCTCCTCCTCCTCCTCCTCCTCCTCCTCCTCCTCCTCCTCCTCCTCTCTTCTCTTCTCTTCTCTCTCTCTCTTGTCTCCTCCTCTTCTAGAATTGAGATAAATCCTTCACTTAATCATTTTTGTCATAAAAGCAGTAATGCCTCACACATTAGTTTTGTAAAATGCCCTGTTCGCAGAAATAGTTTGGCACAAGCTAACTTCGTGAAGGTGTGACACTTTGCAATTATACTTCATTATGAAACGTTAACTTGAGAGACGATGCTAGTCATGATACATTAATATGAACTACACTAAGAGAGAGAGAGAGAGAGAGAGAGAGAGAGAGAGAGAGAGAGAGAGAGAGAGAGAGAGAGAGAATCATATTGTAGTCCAGAGGCAGCAACACGTAGGAAATGAGTTTTTTTTTTTTTTTTTTACCTGAAGAACATGGTGGTGGGGAAGGGCGGCTGTCTCGGGGTTGTTCTTGTTGAGTGGGCGTGGCTGTCGAGGCACGGGGAGCAGGAGACGAAGTGTAGGTTGTGCTCTAAGGCTGGAATAGTGTGCGGGGAAACTCGTATGATAATCTGTTTCTCGTCTTTGTTAAGGGAGTTTTCTCTCTCTATGCATTGTTTGACTCTGTATTTGTTGATAAGTACGCTGAGGTTAATCACGGAGCTGCTGAGGGAAAGTGTACCGCAACAACACCACGAAACGGAATTAAGAGAGGATTGAAAAATGAGAGTAAAAAGAAACTAGTGGAGTGAAAGAACTGAAGCGTACGTGTGTGTTCTTGGCAGCTCTCAATTAGAAAGGAAATCCTACCATATACATACACACATATTCCTCCACCTGAGAGAAGCGTACAGTAGCTAGATGACTATTGTCCTATTAAAACTTAGCTGTTGCATCTCTTGCTTCCCTTGACTGACGCTCCCTCACCTGCCGGATCCAGCCACTCTCTCAATGATAGTTTTCAGCAGCACACCACAGCAGCCTCTCTTCGCCACTGGCTTCATCTGGGGATTAATTGGAGAACTTCTTGAAACTGGTCGCAGCGGTTGGTAGCGAGTGTGTTAATAATAAAGTTAGTTGTGGTTATCTGAGGGCTGCTGCTGCTCGCTCCCTGACTTGTGTGCTCCGCCTGCCCTTCCTTACTTTCCTTACTTGGTCTACTTTATTGTGTGTTTTATAATTCTCTTTTTTTTCTATTCGCTTCTCTCGTTGGTACGCGCCAGGTCACTGAGTGTATGTATCTATCAGGTGTTTAATATTCCACGGTCATCAGGAAGGACACCATCCGGCTTGTGATGCGGTAATTAACTTTTTTTTCAGCCCTAATTAACCATTTATCCGGTCACGCTCGCTCATGCCTGACTCATCTGCTGCATGTCAGTCACCCAATCACCCACAGTCAAGGCAACACTAGAGACGCCATGCACGCCTAATTGATGCCCACACGCTCACTCACCAGGTTGGCTTTGGTCCCCGCGAGGCGCTGCTTTTCATGTGTGTGGCGGGTCCATGTTGCCTCCCTTCTCTGCAGTTTGATTTAGGAGTTTAATTTTCCAGGAGGGATGTGCGACAAGTTTTAATTATTGTAACCTATTACTGTAGTGTTGAGGAATAGCATGCATTGTTGTTTTGTGCCCTCAATTTCTTCTTATAGGTTTGTGTGTGTGTGTGTGTGTGTGTGTGTGTGTGTGTGTGTGTGTGTGTGTGTGTGTGTGTGTGTGTGTGTGTGTGTGTGTGTTTCACTGTTTGTTTGATCTGCTGCAGTCTCTGACGAGACAGCCAGACGTTACCCTACGGAACGAGCTCAGAGCTCATTATTTCCGATCTTCGGATAGGCCTGAGACCAGGCACACACCACACACCGGGACAACATGGTTACAACTCCTCGATTTACATCTCGTACCTACTCACTGCTAGGTGAACAGGGGAGGGGCTACACGTGAAAGGAGACACACCCAAATATCTCCACCCGGCCGGGGAATCGAACCCCGGTCATCTGGCTTGTGAAGCCAGCGCTCTAACCACTGAGCTACCGGGTGTGTGTGTGTGTGTGTGTGTGTGTGTGTGTGTGTGTGTGTGTGTGTGTGTGTGTGTGTGTGTGTGTGTGTGTTAAAAATTCATACGCTGTCCTTGTCTTGTTGACGACCTTCCTTTCATCTGACAGTTTCAGTTTCCACCTAAGTAGTTGTCATTAGGACTGTGTTAATAATTTCCTTCATTCATCAATTATTATACCTCACCAGGGCACACCCAAGATATAATTTTCATTTCTTGCCAGAGGCCGTGATTCCAAGGGTGAACAGCGACCTGGCGTCACATCCCCATCAATTACGTGCACGTATTCGTTCTTAAACTTTGACGTGATGTGTCTCTCGGGATGAATGAGCCAATCTGCATGGCTTGACCTGCATTTGTAAAGGTCGTGTTTTCGACACAGGCAAGTGTGGCTGAGTCAAAATATCCTTTATTGCTTTACGGTGGAAAGTTTAACAATTGAAAACATGTCACAATAACGGATGGTCCTGATTCTATTGGATTTAGGTGGCTGGCGGGGTCATTCTGCTCCATATCAGGGCTTGGTCCAGGTGTAGATGGTGGGAGGCCCGTTGTCTACACCTTGTATAAAGGAAGCGTTGTAAAGATGGCAGCTGGTTGTGTTATTCCAGAAAGATGCCATGAAGTCGTAATTTTATTTACTTATTGATTTCTATTTATTATTTATTCAATTTGTGTGTAACTCAAACACACACACACACACACACACACACACACACACACACACACACACACACACACACACACACACACACACACACACACACACACACACACACACACACACACACACACACACACACACACACACACACACAGTGTCATGCCCATGAGTGCAATGCGTATATATGTAGTAATAAAAGGAAAATGCGTTTAACTTTAAGAAAAAAAGTGAAAGTAGTGACAGTTTTAATTTTCCATGTGACTTCTGGAACTCTTCTCCTGAAAGTGTCTTAAGTCGAGGAAAGAAAGTGAAATAGCAGGCAGTCTCCTCCCAAGTTTGGCGCTGGAGGCGATGAAAGAATGCAAATAATATTGCTGCCTTGTATTAGAAAGAAGCAGGCGGGATGGTGATAGTGAAGTGGTGTGATGGGGAGAAGCTTGAGGTGACGGGAATGCAGCCATTAGGCCATGCAGAATAACATCTACGACAGTGTGAGGAGCAGGCTGTATTGCAGTGACGCAGTGCTGAAGTGTGGTGATGGAAGGGCGGGAACGTGGGAGGAGAGGAAGATTTAGTGACGGGCAAGTCTTTAGTAATATGAATAACCTTTAATGTTTCGCCAGTGAACATAGTTGTGTGCTGAGGAATGTGTCATGCGTGGGACGACTGAAACCCCTTTTGTGAAGTTGGGAGCAGTGTGGGATTCTAAAAGTGCGAGCGATTCAAAGCAACTAAATGGAAGCTGAATGATTGCATATCACACTACCGAAAAAATCCATTGTGGGTGAGAGAGAGAGAGAGACAGAGAGAGACAGAGAGCTGGATGACGATGTGGCAGGCGCAGCTGTGACGTGGAAAGCTATGTCTCGTTATGGAATGCAGAACTTTGGTGTGATGTGTAGCGAGACCAAAGCATTTTTAACGGGGTTTCAAAAGCACTAGATAGAAAAAAAGTCGATTCATAGAGGGCATCATTTATCCGAGTGGCAAGGAGTTAAATTCTTGATAGATGCTGCTTTTGTCGAGTTGATGACTATATGAATTAAAGGAAAGTTCATCAAAGCGACAGACAAAAGAATGCAGTTATGTGCCGGATACCTGGCTGTGGAGCAAGAGTTGTGGTGAGTTTTGGGTATCAGTGAGCGATGTGTGACTCCGATAAAAGAACCACAGATGCGCCGAACAAAGAGTAAATTTGAGATGTGTGTGTGTGTGTGTGTGTGTGTGTGTGTGTGTGTGTGTGTGTGTGTGTGTGTGTGTGTTGAAGAGAGAGAGAGAGAGAGAGAGAGAGAGAGAGAGAGAGAGAGAGAGAGAGAGAGAGAGAGAGAGATTAGATATGTGTGGTGTGTAATTTTTCTTAATTTCTTCTGTAAATATCCTCCGTAAATTCTCTCTCTCTCTCTCTCTCTCTCTCTCTCTCTCTCTCTCTCTCTCTCTCTCTCTCTCTCTCTCTCTCTCTCTCTCTCATCTGCCGTTTTCCCACATCAGGAGAGGGCAAAAAAATCGAGTCACATCGGCGATACGGGGTGCTTAAGGTCGTTTCAAAGTCGTCCCTTCTGCGTTGGTCGTTGCGGGGACGTGAGGGAGAGACGCGTAATAGTAAGTGTAGTGGTGGGGAAATTTGGACGTTTGGGCGGCAGCGGCTGTGTCCTGGCGAAGGGAGACAAGAGGGGCGGTGCATGGAGCGGAGCAGAGGGACGCAGGCAAGGAGGAAAAGAAGAAGGGGTCTAATTTGGAGTTCCGAGATGAAAGAAAACGTAATTGAGAGGTAAAGTTCATAAGCTCCGGATGTAGAGAAGTAATTGCCAGGCTGGACACGTGTTAGAGGTATGTTTCCCAGCTGACCTAGTGTGCGTTGTTAGAATTGAGTGATGTAGTGTTATTAGAGCCTTTTCGATGACTTTCTCTGGGAAGATTTGGATAAGAAGAGAGGGAGAGAAAGAAGGTGATTTGGAGAGGTGAGGAGCCTGAGTGGTGTCATTGTAAAGGTAAGTATATAGAAGTAACATTTCCATCTTTATTAATTTGATTTAACCTTTTTCTTTTTAATATATTTTTTATCCTTTTGAACAGTTTTCATATACATAAAAAAAAATCATACAGAAGTAACATTCCCTCATGGTCAGCCTTTTTTTTTTCCATTTGATTTAACGATTTTTTCTTTTTTTACACTTTTCTTCCTTTTTTGAGCTGTTTTCTGTCTCATGCATAAGTAAGTCAGCTTCAAGAAGACAACTGATCCGAAGTGAAGCCAATACTGCTACTTAAGAGAAGGCGGCCCGTCGAAGAAGTGCCGTGGAAAGCGAAACAGTGTCATGGGGAGGGACGGGATCGGGAATGTGTGTCTGTGTGTCTGTGTGGCTGTGGGCTGGGAGGGAGGCGGCTGGGTCTTGTGTAGTAGTAGTAGTAGTAGTACCTAGGAGGAGGATGGGAATAGGATGGGCAAGGACGGGGGATTGTGCGGGATTATAGAGAAATAGAGGACGGAGGAAGAGATAGAAAAGACTCCGTAATGGTTTGGACGAGAGGAAATGGTTGATAAAATTTAGGAGGAGTATTACAGAGATTTGGTGGAATGTATAACAATAAATACTTTGAAAAAAAAAATATAAGAAAAAATAGCTGGGTGTGTTTTGTGCTGCAGAAAGAGAATGAGAAGGACAGCTTAAGTCTAACGAGGATGAGGCAGCGGGATATGAGGACGCTGAGGGAAAGAAATCGAAAGAGGAAAATAGAAAAAAAAAAAGATTTGGAGAGAGGGAGAGAGGGCATAAAATGGAACTGGAGAAAGCAGATAAGAACGGCAAAACGAGAGGAGAGAATTAAGGCAATGGAAGTTAGTGAAGCAGAGTTAGACGTGAGTGAAAAAAAGGAGGAAAAAGGATAAAAAAATGGAAAAGATAGAGACATAAAAGGAGACACGAACAAATCAAGTCTTGGTGATAAGGGAGAAAATAGCAATGGGGAAAAGGAGAACGGAAGAAATACACACACACACACACACACACACACACACACACACACACACACACACACACACACACACACACACACACACACACACACACACACACACACACACACACACACACACACATGAAAAAATAAAGCTTGGCGGAGGCTGCGGAGGTGAGGGTGTGTCGTCAGTCAGGGTTAAATTCTTTCAAATTCCCCAGTAAACTCAGGCAGCGGGAGGCTCGGCGCTTCCCCTCAGCTCGCGGGAGTCATTGGAGTCCATCACGGTGCGGTCAGCGGGAGGAAGGGACGTGATGCTGCGTCTGTCGTCTCTCTGTGTGTGTGTGTGTGTGTGTGTGTGTGTGTGTGTGTGTGTGTGTGTGTGTGTGTGTGTGTGTGTGTGTGTGGTGATGAAATGGTGTGCCTTAGAAGAGAGAGAGAGAGAGAGAGAGAGAGAGAGAGAGAGAGAGATAATTAGCCTTACAGAGAAATTATGTCGTAGTTTTTCTTTCATGAATTATACATCAAAACGAATTCCTTCACGTATGATGATAATTAATCTAGGAAGTGTGTTACGGTATTTTTACTTAATGCATTCGTACTTCAAACAGCAAATTCTATCGGAAATGCCATGATTTTTTTTTTCTTTTGCTTATTTCTCCCACATTTACAGAGTTTGAAATGTAATGTGAGATGAATTTTGTTGGTTTTGCATTTCTGCTTGAATTCGGTGATATTTGAAATTTATAAATGGGAAAAAAATAAATGACAAAAAAGGGAAAGAATGTGTTTATGTCTTGAGAAATGTCGTGGAAATTCTATGACGTTACGGTACTTGATTGATTTGAGTTTTCACCAGGTCATGTTTACGAAAAGTTGATGAAAATGTTGGTGGTAGTGGTTGATCTCTCTCTCTCTCTCTCTCTCTCTCTCTCTCTCTCTCTCTCTCTCTCTCTCTCTCTCTCTCTCTCTCTCTCTCTCTCTCTCTCTCTCTCTCTCTCTCTCTCTCTCTCTCTCTCTGCACTAAGCCACACTCAATAAACATTACATCATCATTGCAGTGGACGCCCCTTCCCTTCCCTTCCCTTCTCCCTCTCCCCTAAAATCAGTTGTACAGCTTAATGCCATTTCACAGCAGCTTGCCTGGCGAGTCACGCTGAAATGACTTCATCACGCAATATTTTCCGAGATTTAATTTTGTGGACTTATAGCTCGGGGTGTACTTTTGATTTACATATATGATATTTTGTTGTGGGCAGTGGTTCGAGAGAGAGAGAGAGAGAGAGAGAGAGAGAGAGAGAGAGAGAGAGAGAGAGAGAGAGAGAGAGAGAGAGAGAGAAATAGTTTGCAGTCAGTATAGCAAAGGCAAGCACTGGTCTCTAGTTACAGCTCCACAAGTCCAGGAAATCAGTGGCATTGACACATCAGCCATCTGCGGGAGTCATGACGGGCTGCCGCACACCCTTCCATTACGACATTCACCGCATAGCATTAGGTCATTTACATTATTCATATGCTAGCCGGCTGGACCTTAGCTCATATGTGTATACTGAATCATTAGGGAAACAACTTACTGTATAGATTCTTTTTTATTTGCCTACTTGACGTTTTATCTAATTTTTATGCCGATAAGACGAAACTCCTTTGCTGTGAATCAACCCACATACGGACTCTGGGGAATGGCATTTGTTGGCTTTTAGAAGGACAAGATACACATTCTATTTACTCCACTCTCGGGGCCGTTTACTAGTCGGTCAATGGGGATGAGGAGGAGGAAGAAGAGGAGGAGCAATAGGGCAGCCTTGCGTGAGTGAGAGCACAGATGTCATAGCTGGACAAGGGAGTTAGCCGGCGTGGAGCAGCACTTAATTGAGGCTGGGATGACCGGGCTTGAAGTAGAGGCTTTGCTGATCACGGGTTTCATGTTCCAGGGCGTGACGGCCGTTAAGGTGAAGGATGCGTCGTATATATCAAGACCCTTTGCCTCTCTCACCTCATCCTGTGTGCCCTGCGTCGCGTGTTAAAAGACCGTCCAGTGGGGCAACAAGAGCACCGTTGGAGTGAATGTGTCTCGTTGCAGTGTGGCGGCGAGTGGCCTGGACTCGCGGTGAAGACTGGCTGCTGAGGACCCCGCCAGGTATTGCTCTCCTGCCTTATTTAACTTTGCTTTCTTCTCTCATTTTATGGCGTATTAAGCTGGAAAATTTATGCGGGAAAGTTTGCGTCATCCCTGGTGTGTTTTTGCCTTTTGTTTATTTATTTATTTAGTTTTTTTTTTTTTTTTATTTGATTTCAATTTCATTTTATTGATTTATCTGCAGTAGTAGTTAATATTACCTAAATTGGTAGTTTTGAATCCTTGTTGCTTATCTTCATTATTGTTTTCTTCTTCTTCTTCTTCTTCTTCTTCTTCTTCTTCTTCTTCTTCTTCTTCTTCTTCTTCTTCTTCTTCTTCTTCTTCTTCTTATTATTATTATTATTATTATTATTATTATTATTATTATTATTATTATTATTATTATTATTATTATTATTATTATTATTATTATTATTATTATTATTATTATTATTATTATTATTATTATTATTATTATTATTATTATTATTATTCTCATTATTATTATTGTTATTATTATTATAGTAATTATTATTATACTACCACTACTACTCCTATTATTACTTCTTATTCTTGTTGTGGTTGTGTGAGGAGAACAAGAAGGAAGGAATGCTATTAGTCGCTTATCTAAAGTGAGAAGTTTAGTGACAAGCGAAGGGAGGCTGTCACATCTCGGTTCTAATTGCTAAGCAGAAAAGTCCAAGTAAATTGTTCGTAATACTTTTTTGCTGTAACAGTCTTGTGAAGAGTTCCAAAGAAAGAAAAAAAAAAGGAAAAAAAAGTGTGGAAGGAGGGCGAACACTCTGGAGCACTAATGAGCATCAAAGAGTTCCTAAGATAATCCAATATTTTTACTTTTAATGACTAAGTAAAATTCTTGCCTTTGGGTGAACTGGAGATCCGTGTGGCGTGACGGACCTTGTCGAGAAGAGAGGTGAGCCATGCCGGGCGGGGAGAGAAAGGGCCGCGGGTGGAAGAGGGAAGGGAGCGGCGGCGTGAGGAATAATGGCTGGGATTATGGCGAATGGGTTCCTTTGACTTAACTTTTTGTGGAATTGGAGGTTTTTGGTGTTATTACCTAAAAACTTATAATTAAATTTAACTTTTCGTGTTTTATTGCCTCAGTTGTTAATCTTGGGTAAAGTTTTGTAATCAGTGATAAGCTCTTTGATTGACGGATCTTCAGAAAATTGGATTGTAAACATCATTTTAATGTGGTTAATTGACTTCAGTTGGTGTTTTCAATTGGGTTAACCTTGTAGTATACTTCTATTGTTTTTTTTTTTATATTGGGTTAATTTTATAGTATATTTTAGAATTTTCCCAGGTCATATTATTGATTCACATTCATATTATGTTTTCAGTTATCTTTGAGTAATGGTCTATAATAGGTTCTGCATATTCCCATTGTAGTTATTAGATTAACTGATGAAATATGATGCCACAACGACGAGGTAATGCATCGCCGAACAGCAAACTTCTAATTTCTTCACGGTGATTAGGAAGTCTGTGTTATTCTCGAATGTTTTATGAGACACGCATAGACACCCCAACATTAACACATTATCAAAAAGAACAAATATCACCCAGAAGAGACACTTGTTTCTTACCTTCTACCTATCTATATTGTTTACTTCTTACACGAAACATTCTCTTGCAAGCCAATATAAAGTTTCATCTATTATAACATGTGAGGGTTTATAACACATCTCAGTTCATCACCTTCTTTACCTCCTTCATACAAACTCGTAGACGTGAGCTGGGTGAAGCCGAGGCCGCCCACACAATTACGCCTCAGATACAATGCAGAATTCCTGTTGCAGAGAAAATATGTAGGCTGGATGTAAATGTCTGAATTCTGCCTGTATTAATAATATTTACACCATGCGAGTCAGAGAGAGAGAGAGAGAGAGAGAGAGAGAGAGAGAGAGAGAGAGAGAGCGAGAGCGAGCGTTTGGTCTGCTTTGGGGTCTCTGAGCCTTACTCACTCAACATTTTGGACTCCGACAGACTTTATCAAGGAGGCAAATCTCATATGACTGAATAATTCATCTAAGAGGCTTTTCCAAAATCCCTTCACGGAAGAGCCTCCGCAGAGTAACTGAGGGAGAAAGGAAATTCTTGCTACCTACTCTTCTTGTTCTCTATGCCATTACTACCAAAACCAGTGAAAAATTGCAAATGTGGGTGTTTTTTGTTATATAACCTCGTGCTGTAAACTGTTCTTGCATACGTATTTGAAGGTAATGTGATGTTTGCATGTGTTGTGTTGTGTTCAGTTGACTTACATTGTGTGTGTGTGTTGCTTTGTTTTGCTCATGTGGTAGAATTGATGTTTTTCTTTTGTTACGTTGAGCTGTTTGTTGTGTCTGCCGCAATATGTAGGAATAAAAACTAGCAGACATACTCCAGCTTTATCCCCCTCCCCCTCCATTCCCTCACACACACACACACACACACACACACACACACACACACACACACACACACACACACACACACACACACACACACACACACACACACACACACACACACACACACACACACACACACACACACACACACACACACACACACACACACACACACACACACACACACACACACACACACACACACACACACACACACACACACACTTCCATTCCTTTTCTATGTCCCTTTGTCCGCCACTCCATCAGTCAAGCCCTTCTCTGGGATGACACAGTTTCCCCTTTCAATGAGGGCAGGAAGGGGAACACCTCGGAGCGTCAGAGCGTGTAGTAGTCTCATCAGGTGAGCAAAATGGAGGATACAGTAATTACCTTTGGAGTAAAGTTTTAATTAATAGCATACAATCTTTCCCTTCACGTGCCTCCTTGTATAAACAACAGACCTTTAAAGCTTAGTAACAAAAGTTTAATTGGCTTCTCTTGGGGTGTTTAAGCTGGAGGGCGGAGCTGAGTCTGGTCTAACCTTAATGATGTGAGGGTGGGGCAGGGTGTGTGTAGTGGGGTGTGGCGGGGTAGGACGGCTGTG
>NC_059294.1:6397500-6410000 GCF_017591435.1 Portunus trituberculatus | reverse complement strand
CTTCAACAGTCCCTCATGACCTATTTCCCTTTCCCTCTAGCTATAACGACCTTTTTCTCTTTCCCTCCATCTCCCATGACCCTTCCCTCCTTTACTCCAGCTATCATGATCCCCTCCCTCCATCCTCTTCCATCCCCTCAGGCCTCACCAAGCTGTGGTGGACGCAGTATCCCCCAAAGTCTATGAGGAGATTCACTCTAAATCCTTTACATGCTTTTACGATTCTGGAAGCTTAGGTGGTGGTGTCGCCCTGCCCGCCTTCCACTGCTCCAGCCCGCCAGCCGCCCACCAAATGCACCGCTAACACGCAGATTCCTTCCCGTTTCTCCTTGACTGCAGCGCACTTAAGAATTTCGAATGGAGGTTTATGCCGTCCATTGCGCTTCCTGTTTATAGGTTTGTTGTTTGTTTAATTTGCTTAATGTGGCAATGCGAAAGGGATGACGAGACGCAATGCTCCCGACCGGGCACTCTCGGCTGTGTGCTGGAAGAGGAAGTTGTTATGGTCGAGATTGTAATTGTTGTTTATTGCCCGCCGCGAGTAAACAGATTAAGAACATGGTGCTATTGATGGTGACTTGCAGGCGCGCTCACCAAACCCGCACCGCCATGCTGGATGCCAATAGACCTCCTTTACTTACAGGAATGGGAACAGGCCTCTGTGACTGTAGGCTGTGGTGGAATACATTTGAAATTTACATTCGGTGGCCTTTGTTCGTCGTTTTCGTTCTTGATGTAATGATCGATCACTTAACTCTTGTCTATTTGTTTCTTTCTGTATTTGGAGCAACATTTTTGTTATAGATAGACAAATATAATAGATAAAACAGAATAAGAAACTGTCTCAAGCACTGTTAACACCGAATAGACCAAGGAAGTGCACCACACACACACACACACACACACACACACACACACACACACACACACACACACACACACACACACACACACACACACACACACACACACACACACACACACACACACACACACACACACACACACACACACAGTAGTAGTAGTAGTAGTAGTTTATTGACAAATTATTAATACAACTGACAAGAAATACATGTTAACTTAAATAATTTGTCCAACTTAACCTGAACATCACAATTATTAGTCTTATCTGAGTATTTATTAAAGAAATCGTATACTTAGCATAAGCTACTTGTAATCAAGTACCCACAGGTACAGATTAACGCAATAAACAATAAACACTCAGCAATCCTTTAAAACATTTAAAACAAATAAAATTAGATTCCCGGGAAACTCACGTATCATGTAAACTCATATAAATCATGTGCAACTCATGAATCCCATATGGATCCCATAAACCACATTATACAATTAAGTACCACGAAACATAGAAAACAAACAAAATACACACACACACACACACACACACACACACACACACACACACACACACACACACACACACACACACACACACACACACACACACACACACACACACACACACACACACACACACACACACACACACACACACACAAATGCACCTCCAGTTTGGTTGCGAGCGCAGTGTTATAGCAGTGGAGGCTGGGGTCCGGTGGCGCACTGTCTCTGTATCTCGACACTTTTGATCCCACTCTCGACCTTCGTACTCCCCCTCTACTATTTCCGCCACTCGCTGCGAGGCACAAAGGGTCGCTTCCCCACAATAGAGGCCGGCTAGTATTTTTGGGACCGTAGAGGCAAGGCGAGGGCAGTAATGCAAGATGGAGGTGACGGAGAGGTGTAAAGCATCCTCATTACTCAGGTGCTATTGTCCTGCGACAGTTTCGAGGAGCAGTCAAGTTGAGGGGAGGGAAGGACCGGAGGAGGGACGGTATGGGGAGGACGGAATGTTTCTATAGCCAGCGAGGGAAGGAGAAAGACACACCGCTAACTTTTCTCAAGCGTCCCTGTCGCCTTGTATAGGATGTTGTGTGGTCTTTCCCCGTATACAGTGCTAGCCAAGTCATGAGCGGAGATGCAGTGGAGTGAAAATGTGCCTGTACGTTGTGTGTACTTTGCGATGTGTCTGTTTGTGTACACTTACAAGGATGTCTGCAGCTTCTTGTTCTCTTTTTATCGTGTACAACACCTCGTTCTCTAATTTCTTTGTAGTAAGTAGCGTTTTCATAAACTTCATAAACTTCATTTTCTTTTTGAGTCTCCCACTTCGCTCTCCCACCGAGGTCAGCGCACCTGTAAATTGGAACGTGGAGAGCGCGGTATTTCTGGAATGTGACGCTGGTATGTAATATGTGATGTGCTTAGTGTGTTGCGGGACTGGCCACGAGAGGGGAGGTGTGAGAAAAGACTATCATGAAGTAAATGAATTAAAACACTAGAATGAAAAGCTCAGTAATATAAGTAGTTTATGATGCTGCTGGTGTTGCTGCTGCTGCTGCTTTCTGGGTATATAAAGAAGGAGAATTTACATATTTTTCTTTTTGCTATTACACTTTGATCTACATTATATCGCATTGTCATATAAAATTTGAACAGTCTTGACGAAAGTAATGAAGTAATACTGCACGTGATCTTTGTGTGTGCTTTGAAAATAAGCCTCTCACAGCGGAGCGAAAAGGACATTTGAATAGAAGATCCCCTGCCAGTAGGTTTTAGTAATGTACATAATGATTGTGCGCTTTTACTTCACCAGGGCCCGATGTGTGTGAGGCCTCGTCTGTTACTACCCGTTTCATGTTAAGAGGATTTTATTTTACGGTTGAAGACGAGATGGATTACGTGTTTTCTCTTTTATGACTCATTCCGTGGCGATGAGTTTGAACTGAAGTGCGGTTTGTGTGCAGAAGCAATGCTATTTTTAGATCTGTGCTGTTGAATGTATGTTTACTTGTCGAGCACACACACACACACACACACACACACACACACACACACACACACACACACACACACACACACACACACACACACACACACACACACACACACACACACACACACACACACACACACACACACACACACACACACACACACACACACACACACACACACACACACACACTACTTATCTTCAGTCAAACGGTAATTGTGTCCAAGGTATATGTAATGATAATTGTATTAGAAGAGACCCCCTTGCCATCTCTCTTAATATCCCTTCCTGGTGGCAGTGGTCGCGGGGTCATTCACAAGTTGGGGCGTGAGTCTCACAAGCACCTGCGACTAACACCTCTGCCTGCGCATCATTCTTACCCTGGCCACCCAAACTTCTAACCTCAATTGGCTCAAGATTCGCTTTTATCGGCACCAACTTTCAGCCAAACGGGATAACTTTTTAGACGATGATGGCGGTGTGAACCTTCTCCCTCCTCCTTTCCCCCCTCCCCACTCCAGCCCCAGTCCTCTCCCCATCGTATAGCCAGCTCAGGCAATTCTTTTTTTTTTTTTTTTCGATAATGTCCGTTTTAGGATAAATTGAACTTCGCCAATTAGAGGATCCGTTTCGTCGTTCATGAGGTCGTGGAGTTCTCAGCGAGTTATGGTAAAAAAGAAGGTGCATTTAACCTCGTAAATGGCAATGGTAATATGGCACTTGTGACTTCACTTAAATTGTCTGAATTGAACCTATTGACTATGCAAGATGTGTTAGCTACTGAATCATCTGTTTTGCTGTCAACTATGATATGGAATTATACTCTAAACTCACACCACAATATTTAACAGGAAAGGCACAGCAATTTCCCCTCTTACATAAAAAAATGCAGTAAGGTTAATTTTTTTTCCCTTAACTCTCACCCATAACTTTCTTTCCACTCACGTACACTCCAAACAACACCTGTCCACACACACCTGGCGGACGGAACTCGCTACTTGAGGCTCCTCTTGCGGCGGCCGTACCCAGCTTGGCTACCTATCTCTGGTGAATAATTTATGGTTATAGACTCTGTCACTACAAATACATAAAGCGTGATTTAGGGAGAGCCTTCCACGCTGATGATTAAGAGACGCCATATATCACCCACTACAACTTGCCAAAAACTGCACCTTTAAGGCACCGCCCACTGGAAGACGAGGTGGTGTCACGTTTTTTTTTTTTTTTTTTTTTAATGAGTGCATTTCTCCCTGTTCGGTTTCGCTTCTTGTCTGCACGTTTCTTCCCGCTTTCTCCTTATATGCAGCTTCGTTTTCTCCTCGCTAGCTGCCTCTCTCTCTCTCTCTCTCTCTCTCTCTCTCTCTCTCTCTCTCTCTCTCTCTCTCTCTCTCTCTCTCTCTCTCTCTCTCTCTCTCTCTCTCTCTCTCTCTCTCTCTCTCTCTCTTCCACTCTGTCTTTCGCCGCTCATTGACAACCATTCCAACCATTCATCTGCCTGGAGTCTGCGGAAGAGCCTCCTCCCTATCGATGATAATTACTCTTCAAATATTCGTGTATTTTTGACGAGAGGCGGACGGAGGTGGATGTCATTATGCATCGAGAGAGAGAGTGCGTAGTCGGCCTAGGAAAAGGTCACAGAATATGTCACGCAGTTATGAATGTCCCGAAGAATAACTTGCGACGGGTAATTGCTTCTCATTGTAGTTATGACGAGAGGTATATCTGCTTGCCCTCATTCCCTGCACGAGGTTTTTTACGTTAGTAGTGAGGTTGAAGATTGTTATGCCTCACATCGGTACAGCGGGGAGAGCAGCCGCCTCGCTCCCCTGCTCCGCTCAGACTCGTTAGCTCTTTCTGAGTCGACCAATTACCGAGATGATGAGTCAGCATTGGGACGAGGAAAGAGAGAGAGAGAGAGAGAGAGAGAGAGAGAGAGAGAGAGAGAGAGAGAGAGAGAGAGAGAGAGAGAGAGAGAGAGAGAGAGAGAGTGTGTGTGTGTGTGTGTCGGGTATGACTCGCCAGGCGTCAGGAGCGCCTGACCGCGTCGTGTGCCTCAGGGATCGATCACTCCCGTCATGCAACAGGTGCGCCGCTCATCATTACACAAATTATCCTGAATAATTTCCTGATGTTTTTGCGAGACGTCTGAAATCTGACGCTCTGAAGGATAAGAAATTCTAATATATTGTATTATATGCATAAAATTTGTTTTAAACTTTACTTGTTTTTTAAAGTTGTTTTTTATAGTTGTCTGGAAACCAAATCAGTTTTGAAATATATGGTTAAAGATATCAAGGAAACTGCGTATCTGGGCGGCGCAGACAAACCACAGAGTACGTGACCCAATAACGTAACCAGTGAAACGTATCATCGTCTCCTTTCTTTTCGTTATTGTCTTCGAATTTAGTTTGGAAGAAAGAATTCGGGTTTATCTACCGTAGAGGAAGTGAGGTAACCGTATCAGGATTTCTAAGCTACTCAAACCGTGATACGGATTCTGAGTAAGCCGAATTGGTCCGATTAGAGATCGAGGATTGGAGGGTCAAATTACTCCCCTCTCCCAATAAGCCAGAACACAGGAAATCGGCTGCGGGATATTGTGTGGCGGGAATGGGTGTGTCCGGCCAGCATACAGACGAGCCCGTGAGATGCCGCGGCGGTGACTCTTGCCACATTGCCTTCTCTCGCTGCAGGCAAGGCATTGTTTTTTTTCAGCAATATCTGGGAAGAGAGCTTGACTGAATTTCCTTTGATTATTAGAGGGGAGGACATAGCTGAGGCTGAGAACTTTGGCCACGCATGACTGACCAGCAAGTGTTTGCTGAACACAAAAATCACCCTTCTGGGACGCTATCGGCCCTTATCAGGGATCGTGTGAGGAAGCGGGTCGAGTTATCATGGAGAAGTCTTTATAGCGAACGTGCTGAACTGCTCCGTAAAAGATAAACGTACAGTATGTCACTGAGGTGAAAAAAAGGGAAAACAATTATTGTTCGTCACCTGCGCTTGGAACTACTATCTCGTATCTCGTGCCTCACTCGTCAGTCTTCTGTCACGACGACACCCAGCGCCGTGATCAACCACCAGATACACTGACGTTGACATTGAGTTTTCTCACACAAGACATGATGTACCAGCCACGGGACCAAACATCTAGGGGCTCGTCTCTCAGAGAGAGGACCACCTCAGCTGTGGTGCGCCTGGCGGGGCTGGCAGGGGGCGGAATCCCGGCACGTAAGCTCCTCATCCCCAGGCGCACCGCCCGCCACTTCGTCATAGGAGTCCCGGCAGTGGCGCGTCGCAGACTCGGAATTTCAGTTTCGCTCAAAACAAGAAAACCGTAAAAGCAGAACGATGCACGTAAAAGAGAAGAGCTGTGTTTTACTTCACGCTCAGCATAACGACTTGGACTGCGTGATGACGAAACCTTTTTTTGTCCCTGTGCTTCCTGCTGTGAACGCGTTTTCTTTGTGTGTCCATTTATTTCCTTGTTGGAGCTGGTATGTTGTTGAAAGGCTTCGTGGGTCGTTGCGTATTCATATGTGGAGTTAAGGTCAGGAAGGAACTATAATTTGTTAAAACCTCGCTGTGTTGTTCGTACGCTTTCCGGCGCTGAGTGGCTAGACTTGTGTGCGGCTTGAAGGCGTGCTTTTTATTATTTGATCATGTTTACTAACACTAGTCTGTTTTCACGCTCTGACGAAGTGATCACAAAGACAAAACACGGCTTGGTTTAGTGCTGTTCTTATCATCATGAGGAGTTGTTCATTATACATAAGATAAGGATGCATAGATACGCCACTTGAGTTGTCCTTGAGTCTGTTGGAACACACTCTAATCTATAATCACAACGATATTGACTAACAAATTTACGAGATTGAAAAAAATTAGATCAATGTACGTTGAGCCAAACTGAACTTGCAAACTATTATCATTTCCATCCTCATATTCTTTTCTTCTCTCAGTCCGTCCCACATCCTTCCTGTTAAACCATAAATATCAAGCTGCTTGCCGCCTGCCTCTCCCTCTAAATCCGTCTCTCGGCTGCCACAGTGTTGCCGAGGTTGTCCATCACCCACGTCTTGGGCTATAAACGGGCGTCACTCAAGCCTGCTGCTGCTTACCTTTTTTTGTACTAATCGGAAATAATACATCTTTCTCAGCTGCTGCCTCTCTGATGGTGCAGTCACTGGGAACACACACACACTCTCTCTCTCTCTCTCTCTCTCTCTCTCTCTCTCTCTCTCTCTCTCTCTCTCTCTCTCTCTCTCTCTCTCTCATCCATCATTACATCGAGTTGCCTTCCCCGTCAAAAGTGGCTTACCTTCTCCTGGTATCTCACACGCGTTCGTTCGCCGTGCCTCTACTACTTATGATTCTGACTCGGTTCTGCAGAAAATTAAACTCGTACCGTCGGAATGATGAGGCACTGGGGGATGGGAGAACGCAAGGTGATGGGAACGTGGGTATAGCGTGTGTTGGGAAGGGGCGGGAGTGTAGGGACAGGTGTGTTTAGGACAGGAGGGCTGGGATGAGGACGAGATGTGTGTGTAAAAGGGTAGGTTTTGCTGAGTCTTATAGGTATTAGAAGGTTTGTATTACTAATTAGATACTTAATGTTTTAAAAAATCCTCAGGTGAACGAAGACAGTTTGTAGTTGCCTCCGTGCACGCTGTAGCTTCTGTTCACCTGGACATAAATAGGCTGGAGACCTTAGCCTTGGTACCTTGACTCTCTAAGGCACCTTAGGCTCGCTGGTTTTTAGCTTGATACCTACTAAGAATCAGAAGGCTTTTTGTCTTCCAGGTGACATTGTTATGATAATGATGATGGTGATGATGTTGATGATGGTGGTAGTTATAATTATACGTGTTTTTCCTCATAGTTTTCGTAGGTGTGCGTGCACAGTACATTTGCCGTTGGCTCAGAAGGCTTTCCAAGAATTTCCTCGTATCTTTCTCTCTTCCCTCCTGCAGGTAGGAAAAAATAGTCATCCCTCCTGAGTAGCACACTGAGTCCTAATGTAAGGGCCTGCTGGGTAGGGGGTGGGGCGGGCACGTGTAGCAAGCAACAGCGCCTCTCAGCACCCACACTGTAGTGACGAGAGCCAGCACAAATATCCTCAGGGTCTCGCTGAAGAAATGTAACATAGTAAGTATTATGTTATATTTCTGGTGAAAATAAGTAGCGTAAGAATATCAACTCCATAAAAAGCAAAGTAAAAATGTGAAAATAGATTAATATAAGTAGTCATTAAAGACTCATTTCTTGTTGATAGCACTGAAATAACACGAACAGCCTGAGAGGTGAAGCAACTGGCATCCACAGTAGGGGCAGCTCCTCTGAAAGACAGTGTCACAATCTCTAAGGCCTGGGCTAGTCTGCCCCCACTCGCGGGACGCCTGCTCGTTTCTACGCTGGCACTGTGATCGAAGCACTTTTTTTTCCCGGTTGGTGTGGCCTCGTGGGCTGAGTGGTGGCCGGTAAAGCAATATTGCCTGGTATTGACTTTCAGGCTTGTTTTGTGTTATTTCCTATCGGAGCCTTTTTCAAGAGTGTTCAAACTCAGACACTAGCGGAACGTTATATATATATATATATATATATATATATATATATATATATATATATATATATATATATATATATATATTATTATTATTATTATTATTATTATTATTATTATTATTATTATTATTATTATTATTATTATTATTATTATTATTATTATTATTATTATTATTATTATTATTATTAGCCTGTGTGTGTGTGTGTGTGTGTGTGTGTGTGTGTGTGTGTGTGTGTGTGTGTGTGTGTGTGTAAAAATATTTGAGCTCATCTGTCACTTGTATTGAGGTCGCTGGAAAGAGAGCAGTGAGGTGAGGGCCAGGCCAGTCCTGGATGTGGTGTGGGACGGTTTACATGGCGGCGAGCATAGTAATGGCTAAGTCGCCGTTACACGTTCTCAAAGGAAACATTAATTTTTGGCCTACACAGCGCGGCGATATGTCGTGCAAGTCAGGAGACTCTATGTTCTCTCTAAATGGGGGAAAAAAAAAGTGTCAGAAGACATCTGGATGCAGGCTGGGTAGGATCTGCTTCGCTCTGCCACTGTATCACCAAACTTAGGATATTATTGCTTAGTATTTTAATTGGATTAAGAGCAACTCGTACCATCCTTGTATGTAACTCGCTGCACTCGAGACTAACATTTATTAAAACGGCGCAGTGAGAGGCAGTGCTGTGTGTCCTGTGTTGTGCCGTGTTGTGCGTGTGCCGCGTCATGTCACAGGACAGACTCTGACCTTGCACGACGTGACCTTCCTCACATGTTCTCTGCCTCTGACTGTTTTATATTTCCATTTTTTTTTTTTACTTTTTTTCTGTCATAGCCATTGCGTTGTTCCAGAGTGGGAGCAGCACAGCAAGAAAGGATGTAAAGGGTTGGTAAAGTTTGTGTGTGTGTGTGTGTGTGTGTGTGTGTGTGTGTGTGTGTGTGTGTGTGTGTGTGTGTGTGTGTGTGTGTGTGTGTGTGTGTGTGTGTGTGTGTGTGTGTGTGTGTTCTGATTTTGACCCCACCTAGCATTTAGCACGAAAGAAAGTAAAGGAATGTAGTTTTTTTTTATACGTACATTATCTTTTTATATTGTTATTATCCAACTTTTTTTTTTTTGCCAGTGGTAATGTTACAGACAGATCAGTTGTGAAAAACTCAGTATGATTTTTATCTTATACTATATTTTATGTTTACGTATATCAGTCAGCTAGCGAATTGGAGTGTCAAGAAGTTTAGAGCTGGATCTCCTGTCAGTCTTGTTTGGTAACTTTTAAAGGACGAATTTGTGTTACATGTTAAGTCAAGTTCTTTTCCACGCCCTTTACACACGCATTGTAATTTCACGAGGGAGGTTGCATTCCACAGTAATTTCCTTGATTTGCTATTTTTGGCTGTGTGTGTGTGTGTGTGTGTGTGTGTGTGTGTGTGTGTGTGTGTGTGTGTGTGTGTGTGTGTGTGTGTGTGTGTGTGTGTGATATTCTTTTAACGGAAATAAAAATAATATCTTGTCTGGATATTTTATTTACTTATTTGTTTACTTTTATTGTTATTTATGTATCTATATAACTCTTCATAAATCTGAATTGTAACACATATAAATGGTGATGTACGTCCGGATTGGCAATCAAGAAAGTGGTTGTATTTGTAGCAGTGGTGGTGGTAGTAGTGATAGTAGTGGTGGTGGTAGTGGCGGTGAAAGCTTCCTCAGGCAACACTAGTGCCACTCAAAGCGAATCCATCAGCGCCAACAATTAACAGTCTCTCCCTTGCTTTTGATACAGGCACGACAGACTGGAGGGTGATGGATCGACAGGTAGACGGGGAAACCTTTTTAGATGGACGATGGACTCCATTCAAAATAGATGACCGATAGATACGGTTCTTACAAAAGGCCATCGCTAATTATTATACTCTCAAACAGCGACCTGTACATGCACTTAATAAAATAACTAGTCTTTCGTAAAGGTTTTTGAAGCTGGGTTGAATAGCGAACAATACCCAGACCACACACACACACACACACACACACACACACACACACACACACACACACACACACACACACACACACACACACACACACACACACACACACACACACACACACACACACACACACACACACGATATGAACACTGCACGTTACAATGGAGGGCAGCAGCGGCCACACACATCACAGCTAGCGAGCAAGTGACAATTACGCGCATGATTCGTCAGCACATTCCATATTAAAGTTAATAGAGACAACGAATTAACTTGGCAAAATATTTACATTACTCTATAATCGCGTTTCAGACTATAAATCACGGTTAATAGACCCAGTAACCGATTTCATGAAGCAGAGTATACGAGTATTCTAACTTTTTTTTTGCATGTACTGTATATGAAGCTAACGGTAATGGGGAAATTGTGTTGGTGCTGCCTTTGTTTTCATACCGTTACCCCCTTCAGTACTGGGACACATTTTTTACCATGAGTTTTGGGTATGATTAGACTATTTTATTGACATTAGAAAGAGTCTATGGAGGTGAGAAGATTAATGGCCAGTCTTCACTATTTCAGTCCCCACATAAGTTTCTGAAACTGTATTAGATTGCCAAATACTAAACAGAATAAGTAAGGAAATGCATCATTGTACTAAACAGCTTAACTATTCGGTGTGTCAGGGAGAGGAAGGGGAGGAGGAGAGGAGAGGCAGCTGTGGAGAGACATAAGGCCAAGACAGATGTGCAGGTGAGGTGGAATTAGTATCAGAAGGGATTTAAGATGTTGGCAGTGTGATGTACGAGGGAAGTTATGGGCCGGCGCTGGCAGGGTGTTGAGATGCAAGGTGGGGAAGCAGTTGAGAGCCCACTATGGGATTCTATTACTGGGAAAAGGATATTTCTCCACGGCAAAGAGAGAGAGAGAGAGAGAGAGAGAGAGAGAGAGAGAGAGAGAGAGAGAGAGAGAGAGAGAGAGAGACCATGTGTGTGTGTGTGTGTTTGAGCTCATATTGTGGTTCGTTCATTCGTTCCTGTCTGAGTTGAATTAGTGTTATCAAAGGTTATGGCGGTGTTACGGGTAGAGCAAGCACCGGTGTGGCATGGAAACCCCTTGAAACCCTGCCGCCTCTACCAACCCGATCAGACTGTCTCACCACCACTCACACCAAGCAAACCTTCCCCTGCCCCCCCTCATCCCCAGGCCGCCCAGACACACACCACACTATCATCACTCAACCACGTCAACTTCACTCAGGAAAATACCCACGTAGGCAATTAATAATATTCTTACTTTACACTTCCTCTCGGCGGCTTTTTAAGTGGAGGCAAGGGGATGTCGGAGTAAGGGGGAGGAAGATGTACTGGTCTGCGGCTTGCGGTGGGCGGCTTATGGAGTGGGTGAGCGGTGGCTGTGGCGGTACCTTGGAGTGATAAGCGGTGTAAAGAAGCGGCAGGGAAACTGGTTATGGACTGCAACTCTTATTTTGGGGAGTGTGTGCTGCTGGGTACTACTGTAGGAAGGAGAGCCATCTATAGCTGAACTGCAAGGAGAAAAGTGTTACAGTAAGGTCTCTAGCTTATACCACAGGAAATAGGAGCAATATTTTAAGGTTTCATATTACGTGATGGAGCAAATGTTTATTTTTCCTTGGCATATATCAAAAATAATGTAAAAGAGGTACCTGTCAGCGCCTGTTGCTGCAATACATCGGTACTTCTTGCGTAACGTTTGCTCAGCCAGTGGAATGTTACACGGTACGCTTGTTTCCGGAATGAAATGTGGAGCGGAAATATAAATGTTAGGAAAAGATGGGCCGTCCACAGATCAAAGGAGAGACAGCAAGGTGAAGAGGGGCACATGAGAGCCGTCCTTCTATTAGGTTTCGGACGCAGGTAATAGCATGCATTTATTCATGAATCTGAACATTACAGAAAACGTTATGCGAAGGCTTGGCTACTTCGTGAGTCCTCTTATCGCTCACTCCGGGCTAAGAGCAGCGATGACTTAAACTGATGTATCCATAAATATCCACCAAACTTTGCTCGTTTAAAACACGCGAATGAATCCTTGGCTTTAGGCAAAGGCACACCATCTGTTAGC
>NC_059294.1:6352500-6392500 GCF_017591435.1 Portunus trituberculatus | reverse complement strand
TAGTAGTAGTAGTAGTAGTAGTAGTAGTAGTTGTAGTAGTAGGAGTAATAGAGTTAATATTGATGGTGGTGAGGAATGGTGGTCAGTAAATCATATTGAAGGAGATGGTCAAGTCTAGAGATAATGACAAAGATAAGGAAGAGAGATAAACAATACATAAAAGATAAAGTATGATGAATTGATGGATAAGGATGAGGTGAAATGGAAAAAAGACAAAGAAAAAAAACTGGACAGAAGCGTCGGTGCACATTTTCCATTGACATCTATAAGAATTTCTGACGGAGAGCATAAGAGAGCCCCATTGCCTCAAGGATCACAAACATATACGTATTTTTTCATATGTAAGAGACAAATCCGGCTAGGGGCAACAAAAATGTTAACAAAAAATAGGCCCACAGTGGCGTAGGTCCCTGCTCTACGAAAGATCTTCACCTTTTTTTTTTTTCTTATTTATACCATGTGGGCTTTTCACGGGCATTTATGGGCTATAGGGGATACTTTTAGGGGTACCTCCTATCTCAAAGCCCACCAGCTAGGAAACCGTTGCCCCGAGTGAGGAAGCCCAACCTACACTTGGGCTGTGGACAGGATTCGAACCCATGCGCTTGGAGACCCTCGGACCCCAAAGCGCGCACGGTTCCACTGTACCACGGCGGCCATGAGAAGACCCATTCACGTTTTTCACTTATTCCCGATTTTGAAAAAGTTGACGCATACAGAAAAAGAGGAAAAATAGCAGACAAAAGAAAATAAAAGGAAAACGAAAGGTGTATTAGTGAGACAGCAACTTTTAAGCACTTGAGTACCATGACGCATTTCCAATTTCTTTCTGTTTTGAATTTGGTGATTTTATACACCTTCAGAAACTTATGTTGGGGAATAAAGTAGTGAACACTGTGGCCATTTATCTTCTGACCTCTATACACCCTTCCCTAATATCTATAAAACGGTCTAATCGTACACAAATCTCAAGGTAAAAATGTGTCCCCATACTGAAAGGGTTAGGGATAAGCATAGAGAGAGAGAGAGAGAGAGAGAGAGAGAGAGAGAGAGAGAGAGAGAGAGAGAGAACGTACAATCGCAGTTCGTTAAGCTGAAAGGGTAACAGAGCAGCGCGCGGAGCCCATCCAAGAGGCGGGAGTCACGTCGGTCAACACACACGTGGGCGGTCTCGGCTCTCCAGGAATGAATGTCCATCGAGCCATTTAAAATTTACTCCTTCCCCTCGTAAATTTTTGGTCAGTATTCTTAACCCCCTTCAGTACTGGAACGCATTTTTTTTATCATGATTTTGGGTGTAATTAGACCATTTTATTGACATTAGAAAGGGTGTATGGAGGTCAGAAGATTAATGACAACAGCCTTCACTATTTTAGTCTCCACATAAGTTTCTGAAGCTGTATAAAATCACTAGATAGTCACCAGAAGGAATAGTGGAAACTGTGTCATGGTACTGAAGGGGTTAATATACTTACCAATCTATGCCCTTGTTTTTTATATTTTACTTTTTATTGGACGTGAAAAAGTGGATTGGTGTAGGTGTTTGAGGGTTCAGAAGGCAAATATTATTATTTTTTTCTTATTTACGTTCCTTGCGTGATTTTCTGACGAGTCCCTGTTGCAAGATGTGATGATTTCTCTCAACCTGGCCAAGCTGAAGACTGCAAGGGAACGGTACAGTCCGCTTCACTCTTGTTATCACCTCCTCCTCCTCCTCTTCCTCCTCCTCCTCCTCCTCCTCCTCCTCCTCCTCCTCCTCCTCCTCCTCCTCCTCCTCCTCCTCCTCCTCCTCCTCCTCCGTCTGCTATTTTTTTTTCTTTATATTCGTCCTCCCGTGTTTTTTTTTCTCCAGTTTCCGTCCTCTTTCATCATTTTTTTTCTATCATGTGGTCGTCAGCGTCTCTCTCTCTCTCTCTCTCTCTCTCTCTCTCTCTCTCTCTCTCTCTCTCTCTCTCTCTCTCTCTCTCTCTCTCTCTCTCTCTCTCTCTCTCTCTCTCTCTCTCTCTGTCGGTTGTCTGTTTTGTCTCTCTGTCTTGGGCCATTGTTACATTTCTCACGACCATCGTCCTCACACACACACACACACACACACACACACACACACACACACACACACACACACACACACACACACACACACACACACACACACACACACACACACACACACACACACCTTTCTAGTAAAATTTCCATGTACAATCTGAACATTAAGCCAACATACAGAATTTTTTTTTTTTCTAACACTTAAACTATTTTTTTCTCGGTGTTGTGTTTCCTGTATGGCACGAATAAAAGACATTTGATATTGTGAAAATACATGGAAAGGGTGAGCCGTATTTATTTATTTTCTGAAACACTCGTACAAACAAACTTCATTATATTATTTTGGAACTTATTTAATAACGGTAATTACTCTCTATAATGTCGTTTGCAGGAGAATGGATGCTGTTTTGTCGTAACGCTTTGTTCGTAATTCAAGTAACGTTAACTTTTAAAATGTAATTAGGTATATTATCTAAAGTATAAAATTGTAATGCTTCTATTTATTAGCTTGCTCTCTTGAAGTGTGTGCGTCTACGTGTGCGTGTGTAAGATTAACTTTGTCTATTCTTATCTTACCATGAGAATTGTGAAACCAGGCGAAGAAGATCACGGAAACATATGTAATGTGACCACGAGCGGCTGGAGAGTAAAAGGGTGGATGAAGGAATTGGGAAAAGAAGAATCAGAAGTTGAGAGGTAGAATGAGTTTGGAGGAGTTATTGTAGTTCGAGAGGGAGTTGATCTGAGAAGAAAAGGATAAGGCATATATAAAGGGATCAGTGATGGAATAGAGAGGGAAATATCAAATGTAAAGGGTTTTAAGAGAGGAAAAGGGAAGGCAGTGGAAGGAAGTAATAGTCTATATGAGTGATTATTTTGCATTGATTTTTGTTTAAGAGGGAAATTAATGAATTCAAAGATGGAAGGAGTAACAATAGATAGTAAATATGAAGAGTTAGTATTAGCGGAGTTGGGAGGGAGAGTAATGAGTGGAATGATACTGCCCTTTTCCACTCCTCTGTTTTGGAATTTTCTTTTAATTTGCCTGGGGGAGGCGGACCTGCAGCGTGAGGGAAATTAGCGGTGTGTGTGTGCCTGCGAGGCGGGGTCGGGTGGCCGTGACGCAGCTTATGACTTCGCGAAACTAATCAGAAGTGGAGCTGCTCTCGGGGGCCCCGCTGCTGCCTTTATCTTCGCGCTAATTAATCTCCGCTATCATTGCCGGCACTCTGATAACCTACATAACCTTGCCTACCTTGCTGGGTAAACTCTTTCTTTTTCCTGGAACGTATTACTCTTTTTATAAACGCTTTTTTTCAGACAGCAGATTAATCACTTTTTTATTTTCCTTTTTTTTTCCTCAGTGAAGTTGCATTAATATAATCTTTTAGTTTATATGTGCAATTTTTTTTTTTTTTTTTTTTTTTTTTTTTTTTTGTGTATGTATAAGCGACTTTTCCTTCATGTGTGTGAATTATTTTGGTGAGGTCGTTAAAGTCGCCTTGTTGGGTTTTAATAAGTGATCATATATTCATATTTCATACTTTTTATGTTTCCTGGAAATACATTAAGATTGGTGGAAGTGAGTAAATGGTTCTTACAGCAGGACCTGACACTCGCGCCTCCTGAAGGTGAAGTGTCGTGCTTCACTTATTTTATTTAAGGCTTCATCTTTCTCTTAAAATTCAGGAATACATAATTTTCTGTGAATAATGGAGATAAAATTTTGCAAAAGAACAGGTTTCCTCATTAAACATTCGCTGTTTCCTACTCTGTCATTAACTTTCTGCCTTTTAATTTTTCTTTGGAAGTTAAATTTCGCGAGTCCCCGTTTTGGCATTTCTGACTTCCTTAATTCCGGGACGTTTGCAGGAAAGTCTTTTTCAAACTAGTTTTGTTTTCCAAGGCAGAGCGGCGGAGACGAGCAGAGTCTATCTGTACTTCGCAACGCCTCATGGAATGTTGGTGCCGCCAAGACACTTGCTCGCCTCACTTGCTCCGCCTAGACCTCATTATCAAACCAGCCTCGTTGTGGAGACTTGCCTTATGCTGTTCTTATCGTGTGCCACCACCACCACCACCACCACCACCACCACCACCACCACCACGTTGTGACTTCAACCAGGCCCAGCACTCACAGTAGCAACATTTAAGTTTCTCCCACCAAAACTTTCTTCTTTCCTCCTTCTAAATACATCCCTCCTACCCCTGAGATACTACTCTCCTCTTCCTCCTCCTCCTCCTCCTCCTCCTCCTCCTCCTCCTCCTCCTCCTCCTCCTCCTCCTCCTCCAAGTTCCTGTCGTCTTTGTCCTTCTTGGGCAAAACTCAGCGGCGCCCCTCCACTTGGGCTCCGTAGCTCTGGTCAGTAAGCCGCCGCACCGCTCCTCTGCTTCACATTCGAGGATTTTACTCGCTCGTTCACTCCTCCCCGGCGCCTGCAGAACATCTTGGAAACAAAGTGCGCGTTTTACCGGCAACACAAAGTAAACAGTCCTGCTTTTCGAGCATTTTGTGTCTCACTCCAGAGTATGAGTTCAGTGGTGAAAGCTGGTGTGCGTGTCTCTTGTTTGTTCTCTCTATTTTCCTTTATATTTACTTTAGAGATGAAACAAAAAGAACGCGGGTTATTCCACTATTTTGTGATTGTCTTTACATAGGTCTCGGGTGTTTGATGGCGGCCGTAAACGCGCTCTCTTGGCCACCAGACTGGATCTTTCACACACACACACACACACACACACACACACACACACACACACACACACACACACACACACACACACACACACACACACACACACACACACACACACACACACACACACACACACACACACACACACACACACAGCCGTCTGTGTTCTCCACTTTACTTTTTACGGGCTCCACAGTTACAGCCGCGCCTCACCGTGAGGGCGGCGTGGTGCCCTGCCCATCCCTGGACCTGGTTTAGTGAGGGTTTTGTGGCACCTTAGCCTGCAGTGTCCGACGTCTCACCTGCCGCTGCTTCACCTTTGTTCACAGGTCCTCGTCTGCCTTGCACTCCTTTGTCTCTCTTTTCACTGTTTTCCATTTGGACAAAACCAGGCTTACCCTTTTTAGCTTTCACATCCTCCCCTTTAATGGACGCCGCTCCTCCAGTTTCGCCTACGCTGCTCTCCGTCGACTCTTAACTTACTGAAGCCATTTGGGCAGTGAGGGGCCGCAGAATAAGAATATGCGTGCCAACACAGAATATCCTGCAGTAGGGACAACTGGTTCGACTTGTGCTTTGCAGATTTCCTTTTGCACTCCCTCGCGACTGTACTGAAAACAGGAAGAGGAAGGAAGCTACAGGCCGTTGTCGTTGTTGTCTCCTGCCTGGCTAAGGAAAACGGACTCCAAATGTCTGTGTCACAGATATTGGTGTATATTCTCTTTTCCAGGTCGTTTTATAGTAAGGGAATTCTTGTTATAGTATTGTCGTGTTAAAAACAATACCTTAGAATTGTTTACATTGTCCTGACATGTATCTATTTTCTGGTATTTTTAAGAAGGTTGACCTAAATATGCACACTCAAAAACCATCATTATTTTATCGATGATATTGTTAGCACTCTCTTTACCTACATTCCTCAAGACTGCAGGTAAGCGTTATGCGACACTCAGGTGGAAATTAATGTCACGCTCTAAATACTGAGCGTGGCATTAGTGGGATGAGTGCATGGGAGGCGGCAACAGGTAGGCAGGACCAAGCCTCTGCCATAATTACTCCGTGTCGCCTGCTACTGGTTATTAGTGTCACCTCGAGAACTTACGGGAAAGGCATAATGATAATGTAGTTTGTGTGATAATTATGTATTCCCGCCTCCCTTTTGGTATGCTAATGGATCCAGGCAGCGTCATGCATAAGTGCCTTTCCTTTCACTCCTTTATTCCGAGTATTTATGCACTGAACTGTTACACAAACTATCATAAAAGAAGCAATTAACGTCACGCCCGTTTTTCTTTAGGCGCTGAGTTATTGAAAACATAGAACGAAGAAGAGAGAAGAAAAAGATGAAAGAATTACACAAAAGACTAGTTAACGAGCTAATTTGTTTGTTTAAATCGATGAACCTTATTTTTCCCTCGCTAATGGTCTGGGCAGCGCAAGTGAAGGTGCGAGGAATCGTCTGAGGATCACGAAAAACAAGTCGTGGCCGTCGAACGTCAGACAGATCATAATTAAGACTTGGGTCGCTGCTGACGGCAGTGTCGAGTTTTACAAAAAGACGAGAATCGATAGGGAAATGAAGATCAGGATTTGATAAAAGGATTTCCTCGTTATTTTCATTTATTTTCTTCTATACCATTAACACAAGTCTGTGAATGAATGAATGAATCAATCAATCAGTTAGTATATTATTACAATTTTGTTATAATGCAGCGTAAGTACTTATTCAATATACGTTTGTTGGCACGTACAACGGTGTATTTCTCCATATAATTTTGATAAGTGTTGCAATGTTTCGTGTTTCAGTTCTTAGATCCTTGACTTCTCTATTCGTGTGCGCGTGCGTTTGCGTATGCATTTACTCTTATGATCAACACAACACGCCTCCTTTTACTTGCGGCGGCGTTCTGGAGTGTCCCGAGAGCTTCTTGTGGAGGCATCTGAGCGTGATTCTTTCCGTCCATATCAAACCTATGTATTTGGAAGTCCTTCACCACTTTTCTCCTTTTCATCTCCTTTCCAGTATGATGTTTTCCCCATATCCCTCGGCTTAGGACACTTCCACCGTTGTACGGCACGCATCCGACTTTCATTTCGCTAAAAGGTTTTCCGTATCACACTTGTCCCGCCCCCACCAGTCCCGCCCCACGCCACATGCCCGCCCTGCCCGCTGGATTCTGCCTCTAGCTCAGTGAAGGATTTTGTCACGCATACTGGTGTGAAAATTTTGTAGGCATGAAGTGCTGGAGGACATAGTGGAATATAAAGTACAGAAAAAACATGTTAACGCAATTTTGAGATGGAATAATCTTGACAAGAAAGGAAAAAGAAAATCTATTGCTAAGAGAGAGAGAGAGAGAGAGAGAGAGAGAGAGAGAGAGAGAGAGAGAGAGAGAGAGAGAGAGAGAGAGAGAGCAAGCCAACAAAGCAGCATGTCAAATATAACCGTCTCTCTTTCGACCATTACAAATTTCGTATCGCACTGGTGACTTGAGCTCCAGCACGGTGACTGAAAGAGAAACATGCGGGAAGGATTAAACCAGCGGTGCGTGTCATGGAGGCTTTTCCGTCAGGTGCTCGTGGTGGCGGACAGATGGCGGCGTGGATTTTGTTGCTCACACAGTTACTTGTCTGGGAAAAAAAAAAAAGTAAGGTGAGGTGGTGTTGAGTTGCGAGGTATACTGAAGAGTCTCAGGAGAGTAAAGGGGTAGAAGAGCGAGAAACGAGGTGAGGAGAGAGAAAAAAAAAAAGAGGATGGAAGGAAGTTGTTTTGCAGTGATGATTCCTGAGAGAGAGAGAGAGAGAGAGAGAGAGAGAGAGAGAGAGAGAATTCTTAATCCTCTCATTCATAAAGCACGATGAAGCAGAGTGGTGTAATAGAAAAAGGAGATAAGTTGAAATACAAAAACATACACGGTACGAGAGTGCCTACTGGTGTACTGTTCCACTATGGAGGTGATTGAAAGCTTCGTAGATACACATAAAAAGTTTTTAACCGCCGGGGACTTAAAGAAGGCTTATGGAAACTTGAGAGAAGGCTTAAGGACTTTGTGAAGACCTGGGATTTGGGATACTAATATAATATATAGATCGAAGCGAACCACCACTGTTAAGATGTAGGAAAAATAATGAATTAGGCTTAAAAATGATAAATAAATAAGGGATATAAAGCAGAAAATTATAATGTACAAACAGAAAAGGTTAGACTACTTTGTTATTCATCGTAATAGTTTTGTCATGCATTTCGTTATCATTCCTAGTGGCATTGTTTTGATGGAAGGATAAGGGAGCAACTCAGAGGAATATAAATGATTCAAAGTTATATAGTCAAGGGAACGACATTGTGAATTTGTGAACACATGAAAGGGTAAATAGTAGCGATAGTAGATGGAGATTAGAGTCGGGAAATATTCTCTCTCTCTCTCTCTCTCTCTCTCTCTCTCTCTCTCTCTCTCTCTCTCTCTCTCTCTCTCTCTCTCTCTCTCTCTCTCTCTCTCTCTCTCTCTTTTTTTTTTTTTATTTAAACAAAACTTAATACAAAGGAACATGTACCCAAAGGCGCACTGTCGTGTGCTACCTATTCTATGAGTACTACAATCTATTCTCTACAATATTTACAAGACTTAAAAATAGATAATATACAAGATGGTCAGCATGTAAATCTCTCTCTCTCTCTCTCTCTCTCTCTCTCTCTCTCTCTCTCTCTCTCTCTCTCTCTCTCTCTCTCTCTCTCTCTCTCTCTCTCTCTCTCTCTCTCTCTCTCAAAACCCTCTGACCTTTGCCTCATTCCCTCTTGTCTCATCGTGTCTCTTAACCCTTCCTGCAACCCCTCCCCTCAGGCCTTGCTCTCCACTCGTTCCTTCCTCCCTTCCCTCTCCTTCTCTCCTCCTTCTTCCCAGACACACCCAAGTGAAATATTAATGCACATTTCTATACTCACGGGAGGAATTGAAGTTACCACTGTCTTTCATTTCCACCAAGTTTTATGTGTTCTTGACTCTGCGCTATTTTTTGATCCCCGGGGCACGTAATTTCACTCAGGTCCTTTCCCTTTTTGAAGTTAATTTTGCTACTTTGGAGACATTCTTTTGATGTCACCAAAGCTCATTCCGGAGCTGCTGTTATCGTCATACCTATGCATATATCTGCCTGAAGTTTTCCTCTTTCGGCCTCGTAGCAATAAGAAAGAATTACTCGGTGAATGCGGGAAGCTAAGATGAGATTTGTAGCGAGTATAGAGGAGGCAGCGTGTTAGTATATCATAGCGGCGGGCACGTTCGGGAAGGCGTCGCTCACAGGGCAAATAGTGCGTGTGGTATTTATTGTTTCGCCAGATGAAACGGGAAATATTACTCATGAGGTGCCTCGCAGGGTTCTCCTCGGATGGCTGGACAAGAATTACGGTTTGTAGTTTGTTATTAAAGGGGTATATGTGGGGGAAAGAGGCATTCTAAAGGAGTATAAGGGTGAGTAGGAGTAAGAGATGAAAGTGTTGCAGGGTAGTAGCAGTGCGATGAAGTACAATGACCCAGCGGATGATAGTTATAGGAAGTTTCGTATAAAAAGTTTCGTAAATGATAGCCGATACAAATAACAATAGTAGCCTCAGGAGAAAGTGACGAACGCGGGGAAGGAGTGTCAGGAGAACACCACTACTATTGGTCTTGAACTCCAGTCATTACTCGCCCTCTTCATAGGCTCTGCTAATAATTCAGTGAAGGTCTCATTAAATACTGCTAATAATTCAGTGAAGGTCTCATTAAATACCCCGCCTTATTAGCTGGTGAAGGCTGTATGGGTGTAACATGCTGAACAGGACGACCCATTGATTATAAAAACACTGCAAAGATTTATTACGGTATTACGGTGATGCTTGTGTTGTCTGGAGGGTTTCCGTGTGTGTGTGTATGTTTCACTGTTTGATCTGCTGCAGTCTCTGACGAGACAGCCAGACGTTATCCTACAGAACGAGCTCAGAGCTCATTATTTCTGATCTTCGGATAGGCCTGAGACCAGGCACACACCACACCGGGACAACAAGGTCACAACTTCTCGATTTACATCCCGTACCTACTCACTGCCAGATGAACAGGGGCTACACGTGAAAGGAGACACACCCAAATATCTCCACCCGGCCGGGGAATCGAACCGCGGTCCTCTGGCTTGTGAAGCCAGCACTCTAACCACTGAGCTACCGGGTGTGTGTGTGTGTGTGTGTGTGTTTATCTGGGTTTTAAGTAATGTCCATACCCACAAGTCCTGCTTCCTGTCCCGGTAATTTCTTTAAAGGTTCTATGATAACGCTTGACAATAATCTTATCCTTAGGGACGTCACAGCTCAACTCAAATATTGTCATTCCCTAATGTTTAATTTAAGAGCCCTGTAGCGACATAATCTGCACGCCAAGCCGCTACGTGGAATAATAAATCAGTCGTGTGTGAGGAGATTAATTGACATATGAGCCCGGACAAAAGACTCCATGGTAATGACCTCATTAATCTTAGTGCAGTCAGGGCAGCTCTCCATGGGAGGCTGGCATTGCTGCTTGAGCAGGATGTTGTGGCCTCGTCTCCTCCGCCGCCGCCACTGAGTTTCTGTCGATACTCAGGAATTGATGCATCACCTCGCGTGTGCCGAGGACCGACGCAGATTAATGTGTGGAAGTTGCGGTGCGTGTACCTGGCCGATATTCTCTGAGGCTGGGATTGGGCGTCCCTGGGCCTGCTGTGCCTGGTGACGCCTCAAGGAGTGCCTGTGTGCATGGTGGGGCCGGGCGGTGGTTATTGTGTGCCAGTGTCTCTCTTGTCTATCAAGCACATTTTACAATAGGGCATGAAACGCACCGAACGAAACAACACACACACACACACACACACACACACACACACACACACACACACACACACACACACACACACACACACACACACACACACACACACACACACACACACACACACACACACACACACACACACACACACACACACACACACACACACTCTCTCTCTCTCTCTCTCTCTCTCTCTCTCTCTCTCTCTCTGCGCTTGTATTTCTAACAAGCGTTTATTTTGGTTCTCATGGCACCACCTCCCTCGCAGGTGCTTTTGTGTCCACACTGGGCAAGAAAGGCGTGGTGTTCCAGCAAGAAAGGCATAGTATTCTCCTTGGCGTCGGATAACAATATGCAGCGCTCTAAGTGAGTCTCGTGTGTGACTGTCTTGTGTGCGACGATAAAAGAATCATGAGCTTGAAATATCCGATTTTGGAGCAAAGATTTGACTCTGGGGTAAGTTTTGTTGACATATAATTAGCTGTTCTTCCTCATATTTGCTGGACACTTTTCCCCTCGTGTGGACAGAGGTGTGTGTGTGTGTGTGTGTGTGTGTGTGTGTGTGTGTGTGTGTGTGTGTGTGTGTGTGTGTGTGTGTGTTTGAGAGAGAGAGAGTGAAGCCTCGTAATGGAGCTTTTGTCTGCTGGGCGCGGCCGAGGGGCGATGAGCCAGTCTGAGGGCCAGCCGTGTCCGTCATCTCAGGAGAGAGAGAGGGTGCGAGAGAGGGAGGGAGGAGGGAGGGAAAGAGGGAGAAGAAAGCGGGAACACTTATATACTCGTGGAGGGAGAGGGCGAACGCGAGGGTGGGAAGAGAGTAGATATGAATAATGCCCTTTGAATATGATCTGTGTGGAAGAGTGTTTAGATATACGTGAAATTAGGTATTGTATAGATATGTTTAATTATGCTCATGATATATGCTTTCTTTTAATTCATTTCAGATTGTCTACAAGGAATATACAAAAAAAAGAAATGAAGGCATCAGCAGCCATTAGCCAAGCACCACAGGTCGTGAGGCGGGAATACAAAAGGTGGGTCAGATATGTCACTTGTGAAAGAAGAGTTTTCATCATAATACTAAGTTCTTTATCACCCTTCATCATTTCTTGCCCCAAAGCTCATCACAATTTTACTAAGAGGGATCAAATTGCTTAGGTAGAATTTATCAGTGTATTTAAATTTCTTTCCTTAGCGATAGACGAGTGTGTGTGTGTGTGTGTGTGTGTGTGTGTGTGTGTGTGTGTGTGTGTGTGTGGTTGTCTGTCTGTCTCTAGGTTGTTTACGATAAATATACGTTTCAAGTGTAAAAGGTTTTCAATATAGATTGGTAGTAAAATGTCTGTTTGGAAACATTTTCGTTTTTTAAAAGGTCAGTGAAAACGTTTTGGCATATTGCATCAGTACGGGATTTTGTTTTCAGCGAAAGAAAATACTGCTGTATAAATTACGTTTGTTAATTAATGCAATGAACAGAGCACATCAGTATGCATGCAGATTAGTATTAAGGATATTTATCGAGTTGTTTAAATTGTATTCAAAATATTGCAAAGCGAAGTCCTGACTTGCCATGACTATGAAGCATTTCTAGAATATCATGAGAGTTGCAGCATCCGTCATATTCGCCGCCTGCTCGTCAGGGAAGCCAAGTTTACCTTCATACATCGAGGGCACGTTTGTAAAGTTTGTCTCCATCGGTCGTTGATGAGTAACGAACGACAAGTTTAGGTGTCGCTCACAAAGACACAACTTCAACATGCCGTCACTTTTGTGTTGCTGCTCTTTGGTGAACGTGGGACACTTCATACATGCTCAGATGTCGCTTCTAATTGATAATTATTAAGGATTCCAACAAGTCATTTTGCGCTGTTAACATGGACTAAGGGGAATTATTGTATCATACACCAGGACATTGTTTTATTCATTCATTTATTTGTTAAGGCATCCACGCTTCCGGTTTGGAAATATTAAAAGCTAGTGGTAGATCCCAGTGCGACACTAAGATGAACAATATTCTTACTTTTGGGAGTGTAATAAGTATAATCTGTACCTTCTTTTTTTTCTGCAATGTCTTTCAATTCAGACAAAAAAAAAAAAACAGCGCAAACACGAATATTTCTTGGACTGTTGTCGCGTGTAAAAGTCAAGGAATACCTGCTTACACACTTGCAGGAAAAGTCAGATATAGGAACAATTATGGCCCCGGGGTGTGGACGCTCCCCTTTTCACCCATCAGTATTTATTTTGAATCTGGATTTCCAGTGTTATTCAAAACTGAACATTTTACATCGGACTGGCAAAGGCTTTACCCAGATCCTCCCTTTCCCTTCCCGACCCACTTCATACAACCCTGCCTTGCATCGTCTTTACTTATCTCCTTCCCTACTTTCCTCTTCCCTTCCCTTCCCATCCCTTCCCTTCCCTTCCCATCCCTTCCTTTCTCTTCCCTTTCCTTCCCTTCCCTTCCCTTCCCTTCCCTTCCCTTCCCTTCCCTTCCCTTCCCTTCCCTTCCCTCCCTTTTCGATTTGTTTTGTTGTGTTCGGTTCTATTCTGTTGTGTTCTCTCTTTTCTTAACTTCTCTCCCCTCCCTTCCCCTTTTGAGCCCTCCTTGCATGCCACGCCCCACCCCACCCATCCCACCCAGACCGCCTGGCCAGCCTTACTCTCCACGTAATATGACTCTTGGCCTTAAGTTTGCTGCGAGTGAGTCTAAATGTGCCGGGAACTTAGGCTGTATGGAGGAAGGTCAGGCGTGTGTCGAGAAACATGGAAGATGAAGATTATAATAAATGGATCTGAGTTGGAAAGACAGATTTTTCACTTTGAGAAACAAATTCCTTCCGTCATGTTCTCTCTCCCTCCGGAGGGGAAGCGGCCTGCCTAGTTTGTTGCCTCGTCCCACGGGAGGGAAGTCCGTGGGTGTGTGCCGCTGCCAGAGAGGAAAAAGGTGCAGTTATTGCTCTGCCGTGTAGGGGCTTGATTTAGTTTTTTTCTTTCTCTCTTCTTCCCAGCCTTCCCCTTCAGCCATATTTCACTATACACAATTCAATGCCAACAATAATAAGTCCCCTAGCTATATCTTGTTAAAGGAAGGTGTTGGTGTGCTGAGGGGCAGAGTCTAGTGTCGCATCGTTCCTTACTCCTTGCCCTCCGCCTCTCGGCTTATAATGCTCGTCCTCATTTCTGTTCACACCCTCTTCGCCATTCACGTCGTCGTCGTTTTTCCTCCTCCTCCTCCTCCTCCTCCTCCTCCTCCTCCTCCTCCTCCTCCTCCTCCTCCTCCTCCTCCTCCTGCTCTGCCACTTCTTCCTCTCCATCCATCTCCATACACATACAGAAGTGATCTTGTTAGAACAAAAAGAAGAATTCCACCTTCATTTGAATTTCTGTGACGGGAGGCGGAGCAGCGGCGGGTGAAGGCAGCTCTTTATAGGAGGCGTGTGTCGGGCGAGGGTAGGTGGGCCGTAAAGGGCGGAGTGGGCGCCTCTTCCCTCACCTGGCGGACCGGTTTTATGACACTCAGCGGCAGGTTAAGTGCAGCTTCTCCTACATGTGTTTGTCTCACTGTCTGTCCTCACCGTGACCATGCCGACTGCTTTTTTTTTTTTTCTCTCTCCTTCCTCGTTCTCCTTTTGTTTTTGTTGAGCCTCAGGTCGCCATAATAGTGTTTCCTGCTGTATACCACATCCGTGTGTAGTAAAGTAATATGTACACGGAAGTATCACCAAATGTAGACTTTTTTTATGTGTTTTATAGGCCTTGCTGACCAGGTACATGCCGTGTTGTCATGTCGAGGATGGCGAGCTAATAAAAAGAGAAGCGGAGGTGAGGGAACACTAAAAACAGGAATGAACATATAATGATTCCTCTGAATCCCCTTGAATAATGAATAAATGTACTTGTTAATGTAAGGCACTGAGTTATTTAGAGAGAAACGGCAAATTATTAATGCTGTTAAAAAAAAAAAAGTTAATGGTGCGAAAGGTACAGTATAAGAAGATTGATTTTTTTTTCTTTTCCTTTTTTTTTTTTTTTTTTTTTTTTTTTTTATACTTTGGCGTCGTTCAATATGTAATAGTCGGGTCAAAGTTTCCACAAGGGTGAGGGGAACACGAATAAACAAGTCACAGCAGTTTCCGACATGTGTTTCTGGCTTGATTTTCTCACACTCTCCTAAGTCAGCAGGGGTGTAGCATTCTCTCTCTCTCTCTCTCTCTCTCTCTCTCTCTCTCTCTCTCTCTCTCTCTCTCTCTCTCTCTCTCTCTCTCTCTCTCTCTCTCTCTCTCTCTCTCTCTCTCTCTCTCTCTTTACGCGTTATTTATGAAGGCTCTGTAATATGCTCACATTTTCTAGTAATGGTAATGTTTTGCAGATCTGGAAAAGTAAAAAGAAAATGGTTATGCTTTTTAACTTTTTAGGCTTTCCTTTTAGCCTTATTTTAAGTCGTGCTTACTCAAAAGTGAACCAGGACGGGGAGAACTCAGAGTGATGGAATGTCTTAGGTCAGGGAGGGTGGGTGAGGGCCAGGGTGGGTGTAGTTTGAAGGGGAAGCCTCCTTGAAGGCGCTCACATCAGGCACTGGAATGATTAATCTCCCTTCATTTCTTCTGACACCTCATTTTTTGAAACCGTGACATATAAGCAGGATTGCACTTTAACTCGCCCGTCAATTTTCTCAAATTTTGGGCGGTTCGTGGTTTCTCAAGAAGAAATATATCGTTTTGAACTTTACCATTTACCACATCCATAACCAGTTCGTGGACAATTTTTTTCCACGTTTCTGTATTTGCCTTTATTTATTTAGAGGTCAAATAATTCTACTATTATTAAAGGTGTAGCGGGATAGAAAGGTGCAGGGCTGTACATTTATAAGAATATTGTGTTGGATGTGAAAAATAAACGTCCTGAGATAAGCATGTTCCTTACGCCTCTCTGACCGAGGTCCCTCCCGCTGCTGATGTTGTTTTGAAAGTGTTCTCAACTTTTATTGCTGCAAGTCGTCTGGTAAGCGGTAATAAATTGCTACATGTTTATTTACTTCCATAAAAGTAATGAAAATAAAATTTCCTTCATGGACTGAAATTAAGATTAACGTTGTAGATAATTTACATAACATAAGAAACAAAAGCAAAACAAGTGTCCCGAGGCCTCACCTCAAAGCACAGGGAATATGTTTAAGGAATTTGTATCATATCTGATGCCATTAACATTTTACCAACTGCTCACTACACTAATTTCTGGTGAAGAGGTGAAGAAAGGATATTTAGCACCACCGTCCCGCCCCCTCCACCCCTCCGTGTGTTAAAATGGTGGTGACGTAGTGTGTCCGGCGGGACCTGTCTCCCGCACGGCGGGCCTCGCTCCTCTCCTGAGGCTCCTGATGTGCAATATATATGCTTGAAGGGCGAGCATAAATTTACCGAAATGTCAGAAGATAAGCAGGGGGAGGGACGGCCGGTGGTGGGATGCGGGGAGAGGGCCACCACACCTACCCTAGCGCGCGTGAGCACACACTTAAGAAAAAAAAAAAAAAAAAATTGTAACCGTTGACTTGGGTGGAAAAGAAGTAAGGAAACTTTTCTTGTGTGTTCCTTTGCTGTTTCTCTTCCCCGTGCCTTCACCACGACCACCACGACCACTGCCTCGGCCCTTGCTGCTCACTACTGAGGCGCCTCACGAATGCGGTTTGTGAGAGCATATTTTGCTCTTTACTGTTGTTTGTTTTACACACACACACACACACACACACACACACACACACACACACACACACACACACACACACACACACACACACACACACACACACACACACACACACACACACACACACACACACACACACACACACACACAATAAATGGAAGGGAAACATTATTTTGGAAAGTGAACTTCACCTAGAGCTTTAATGGATAGGGATGAGTTACTATAAAGTGTGCGCGGTGTGATTGGTGAGGGTTTAGATAGCGAGGTGCGCTAACAATACAGCCGATGATTCCAAACTTTCCATCGGCCTTACTGTTTACCAACCAAATCGACTTTATTTTTTATTTTTATTTCCCGAAGCTTCGAGCCCTGATGTTCGATGCATATTAACACCTAACTGGCTATCCATTACTTGATTTTTTGCTCGCACTGGTCCTTGCGCCCAGTTGCTCGGAACATGGTAATGAATGCAATGATGGTCTGTTGAATGTAATGAGAGCAGCATAAACATCCAACATACACCTTTACTATTAGCAAGAAAACATCATCTCACTTGATTTCCATTAAAAAAAGATCAGCTTTTTATTTAGACAGAATAACAAAGTGAAATCATGAGGTGCTTTCATCTTTACTCTCAGCAAATGAAGATGATGCCAGTGTATTTCAGTTTAGAATATAAGTTTGTATTTAAAGGGACAAAATACGAACAACTTAGCGTGGTCATGAGATGCTGTAGTGTTGTCCTCGTACATAAGAGCTGTCAAATTGTAATATTGCGTCATAAACTGCGTCTGTATCAAGGCCTTTTTATGTATTCATCCCAGTGCTTCCTTGTAACCCACTAGGAGGGAGATTCGAGTGGGGAGACGTAAGGACATAAGGAGGAAAAAGAGAGGAGGAGGAGGAGGAGGAGGAGGAGGAGGAGGAGGAGGAGGAGGAGGAGGAGGAGGAGGAGGAGGAGGAGGAGGAGGAGGAGGAGGAGGAGGAGGAGGAGGAGGAGGAGGGCTCTTCAAAGTCTGGATGTTCCTCTTTAAGCCTGAACTCGATGAAAAAAAACCGGCGATCATAACGAGATTTTCACCAAAGATTTGCTTCAGGCATCCCGAATGTGAAGAGGATGTGACTGGGTCTAATGATTTGTTGTTTTTGTTCCTCCTCCTCCTCCTCCTCTTTCATTTCTTTTCCTTTGAACAGCAAGAGCGAGAGCGAGACAGAGCTAAAGCAAGCGACAGAGAGAGAGAGAGAGAGAGAGAGAGAGAGAGAGAGAGAGAGAGAGAGAGAGAGAGAGAATTTATAGTGAGGCATCAGTGCAACACTGAGGCACCCGATAAAAGCATAGGTAACATGGCCAGGTAATTACAGGTGATAGGAAGGAGTTGAGGTGGATACTCGTGTGCAAGACAGGTAAGGTATTGGCGAGGGTTTGAGAGTACGTGCTTTATTTTTGGTCTTGGAGTTAGGCAGGTACATAAATACACGTGGAAGAGCTCTCAGTCCCTCGGGTTTAGGCAAGACAAAAATGTTATAATCCTCTCACTTTTAAAGGATGAAAAGGGATAGTATTCTAGTTGTGTATAGCAAGAACAGTGGTCTCTCTCTCTCTCTCTCTCTCTCTCTCTCTCTCTCTCTCTCTCTCTCTCTCTCTCTCTCTCTCTCTCTCTCTTTCTGATCGGTAGCTTAGCGGTAAAGGTCAGGTGTGAGGCGTGACGGTTTGTCATCTCATTACGGGTCCTAACATCCTAACACCAGCTCCGTCCTGGACATTTTAACGCGAGTGGCCGTAAACCTCCCGCAGTGAAGACAATAAGGGCAGTGACACGATGATTTCATGGCATGGTGCGTGGGAATTATAGGCGCCACTTTGGGGGTGAACGCATGGTTGGAGGACAAACTATGACGTGATGGCACCGCTCACTGCTGGGCGAGACGGGGCACTGAACGTCGCCCTTGTCAGGCAGAGCTGTTCCTGCCGCTGATGAGGGTCCCGCCAAGGAGGGCTAGCGAGGTGAAAGGAGAGGAAGATCATGAAAAATCAGGAAAGGCAGGTGTAAAATTCCTAGGCATTGCTTAAGTGAGGATTTTGTTCAGGGGTAAATATTCCCGGCAGATAACCAGAAGAGATCCGTGTTCTGTTAAATGGTTCATGAGTGAGTGAATGTAAATGTGCAGTATTTACTCGGGTAAAGCTTGCATCAGCGCGGCAGTGGCATGGTGCTTCCTATGCTGCTTACATTGTGTTATGTTTTACTGCTCTGGCTTTTACACTGCACCTTTTTACGTTTTACGAGCCCCTAGACTTAACGTGGAGCATGCTTTGGACGGGTAAGTGCGTGTTTGAACAAAATGATAAGTGCAAAATTGTAACAGACAGACGCTTGTGCCCCAGTGGATGTGTAAAAAGATTTAGACGCCGCTGAATAAGGCCCGGGAAGACCCAGGTGCTGCAGAAATAATGAACAGCGGCGTGAGGGGAAAGTGAGCCGCCGGCCAGCATACTGACGACTTGCAGGGCTGGGAGGCGGGAATGGAGAGGCCTGATGCATGGCTGGAAGTAATGCAACCCAAGTGTGCCTCTCTCTCCCTTCCTTTCTCCGTCTCTTACCTCTCCTTTCTCTTCCGCTCAGCCTCCAGGGAACAGTACGTACATTCCTCTCTCATGCCGCACCAACCAGCGACTGACGGGATGCAGGTGGCGAAGAGAAAGGAGAAAAAAAGTGATGCTGCAGTGCTCTCGCTGGTTGTGTATTGTGATCCCTGTATGTGTAGGGCTGTGCTGTGGCGACGGTACAGAGAAGAAAACAGCCGCCTTACCACAGCTGCTCTTCTGGGCTTACGTGAGGCCATACATAACCGTTGTTTCTCCTTGCCCAGGATTATTAGGAAGCTCTTCAGGGTTACATACTAAATAGGCAGCTTCACGCCTCGGCTGCTGCCCGGAAGGTAATTCTAGTATTGCATTCCTCGTGTACTAAATGTATAAAGTGTAGTGACCCTCCGGCAGTCACACGCTCTTCATATTTCACCCTTTGTGTTTATATTATATTTCCTCCCATCGTATTTGTTAACTTCGCGCCTCCATGTGACATTGAGGAACAAAAAGGCTAAGTGCCGCTCCTGTGATGAAGAGAGAGTGAGGAAGATCCCGTGTTATTCCTTTATGTTTTATAGCTTCCGTCGTGTGTGTGGGGGCAGAAGGGGCAAGATATAATAAGAGACGTCGTTGAGAGCAATGAGGCAGTATAGGAGGCAACCATTCTAGTGTTCTCATAATACAATAACGAATATATCTAGTTTGCCATAAATTTGAATGTAAAATTCCCAGCCGAGCACCGCAAGTTAGGTAGGCATTGAAATAGGCGCTCATTATTGCTGCACACATTATCCGACAAAGCATAATTTTTCAGGGAAGGAGGAGGGCCTCGGCAGCGGCTGGTCACGAGAGACTGTAAAGACAGAGGAAAGGGATTTAATTCACATTGCGTGTTTAGTATGAAGTGTTGTTTGATGAACGTTGATTAATTATTACCGTTATTGATATGGTCTGCGCGTTGTCAGTCTCCTCGAAACTAATTGATTTGTGTTGTTTGAATACTGGGAAAAATGCTGAAAATTCCTTGAATCATTTCAGAATTAGCGGCACTGATGGAGTGAGTAAAGGCGGCGCGGGGCGTGTTGGCTGGCTGTGCAAAGGCCGCCGAGCGTGCTGTATTCTATTTTTATGTGAAGATTAAATTTTTACTTCGTTTTCCTCAACTTTGTCAGCGGAATGTGGTGAATTATTGATGAAGAAAACTTAATGAAATAAGTGTCTTTCATTGAGTTTTGTCTTCAAGAACATTAATTTTACTGTTGACATATTGAATTAATAATGATAAGGATTATTTAGATGTTGAGGAGAATGTGTTCTGTATTGCAAAATCCACTCTTATATTTTTAGCTGGGCATGAGCGTGGTGGTTGGTAATTAATGATGGTGTCGTCTGGCAGAAGGCGGTGAGCGAATAGACACGGCGCCGCGATGTGCGTGACGAGAAGTTGTCTGTGTGACGCCTGCTTTTGAGTTAAAAGGATTGACTAATTAGATATTCATAAATCCTGATCAGCTTGACCGTGAACTGGTAACAATTATGTTGTTGTCATCGCCGTACCGCCAGAAAACAGCCTGGTGGTGATGGACGAGTGCGTGCACGGGCGCCGCCACTGTTCCCCTGCCCTTCATTTGCTCCAGCTCGCTTTAAAGGTTTATTAATGCCAGATTTTTAGGGACACCAGATTTACCTCCGAATGTAAACAATGCTTTGTTGTCCTAAAAAGAATATTGTGCAATATCTGAAATGAATTAGCAGCGAGGTTTCCTTGATATTTTTTTAATGTATTTATTTAAGAGAGAGAGAGAGAGAGAGAGAGAGAGAGAGAGAGAGAGAGAGAGAATGCAGATTTAGTTAAAGATAAAGAGAAAAAAAAATGAAATGAAAGTGTGTATCGAAGCAGGCAAACAATGCTCCAGCGAAGAGAAAGACAAAGAAACAGAGGAAAGAGAGAGAAAAGAAAATCAGAAAACAATGAATGAAAAACGAACAGCTCTTACGATCAAAGCGCTAAAGACTCCGACGTCACGAGAAAGAAATGTACAAAAAACAAACAAATGAAAGATAAAATAAAACAAAAGAAAGTTTCTAGGCAAAATGGGAAATGAGGAAACTTTGAGAAACAAGATGAATGGATGAATAAAAACCAAAATAGAGAAATGATCAATAGAGAAACTGATCCGTGAAACAAGAAACAAACAGCTGAGACGAAGACCTCCCCCCGTCATCCCCACCACCCCCATAACACACACACACACACACACACACACACACACACACACACACACACACACACACACACACACACACACACACACACACACACACACACACACACACACACACACACACACACATCAAAGAAACAGAAGCCTCAACAAAAAGTATCGTTTATCACAACAGTCCTTCCTTTGTTACTCCTTCCCTTTCCGCTCTCACCTTCCTTCCTCCTCTGCCGTGTGTTGTCTCCCCCTCCCTCTCTTCCTATCTCTGGTTTTTCTCCCATTTTCCCCTCACCCTGGCGACCTTGAGTGTTACGCCGAAACCATCCTTTAATCGCCCTCACTCTCACCCTCGTGTCCTCTTTTTTCCCTCCTCCTCTTCCTCCTCCTCAAGCTTTTCTTCCTCCTCCTCCTCCTCCTCCTCCTCTTCTCTCCTCCAGTGTTCCCCCTGTTGCTGCCAGAGCTGATTATTATTCTTTTCAGCGTCTTCTCTTCTTTCCTTTCTCTTATATCCTCGCTCTTGTGTCTCAGTTTTCGTTTTTATCGCTAAAGTTTGTGTCTCTCTGTTTTGCATTTTCTCTCTGTCCTTGTCAACATTTTTCCATTTTTTTCGTGTGTGTTTCTTGTTTTTTGCTAATTTACGGGATGGAATCAAGAAGGGAGAGTTCTGTCTCGCTCTGACGTGACGCGTTGGCAGCTGGAGGAGATTGAAAAGAAGGAATGAAGAAAGGAAGGAAGGAAGTGGAGATATTAACAGATGAGAAAGAGTAAGATAAGTAACGAAAGAAAGAAGGAAAGGAGAAGGAAAGTAAGGATTTAAAAAATTAGATGAAAGAAGAAAAAGGAAAAAGGAAGGAAGGAAGAAAGGAAGGAAGGAATAAAATGGAGATATAAACATATAAGAGCGAATGAGATAAATAAGGAAAGAAAGAAGGAAAGGAGGAGAGTAATAATTAAAATGTTCGAAGATGAAAGAAAGAGAAAGAAGAAAGGAAGGAAGGAGAGAAGGAAGGAAGGAAGGAAGGAAGGAAAGAAGAAAGAAAGAAAGAAAGAAACTGGAGATATAAACATAAAAGAAAGCTTGAGATAAGTTAGCAAAGAAAGAAAGAAAAGAGAAGGAAGATGATAATTGAAAACTTATAAGATGAAAGAGAATGAATGAATGGAGGAAGGAAGGAAGGAAGGAAGATAAGGAAATTATAGATAAAGGAAGATAATATAGGAAGGGAAGTAGAGATGGAAGATAAGAGGTGAAGAATATTATGGATAAAGTGGAAAATAAGAGGGATAGAAGGAGATAAGTAAAAATAGAAAAAAATATAGAGGAAGAGAAGGAAGAAAGGAAGGAAGAAAGAATAAAGGAAAGCAGAGATAAAGTAGGGAGATACGTAAGAGAGTAGGAGAAACTTGGAATGAACAGAGAGAGAGAGAGAGAGAGAGAGAGAGAGAGAGAGAGAGAGAGAGAGAGAGAGAATTGATGGAAGGAAGAAAGGAAAGGAGAAGAAAGGAGATATAAAAGATAAACGAAGCATAAGAGGAAACGCAGGAAGGAATTAAGGTAGGAGGGGAGAGAGGAGAATTAAAGATAAAGGGGGATAACAGAAGGGAAAAAAGAATGAAGAAAGGAAAGGGGGAAAGGAGAGTGGAGATGAAAGGGGAATAAGGTATGAAGAGAAAGGAAAGGAAGGAAGTGGTGGAAATTAGAGAGATAGATAGATAGATAGATAGAGAGAGAGAGAGAGAGAGAGAGAGAGAGAGAGAGAGAGAGAGAGAGAGAGAGAGAGAGAGAGAGAGTGTGTGTGTGTGTGTTTAATCGGTAAAAAAATAAAATAAATAAAAAATCTCGACATGGAATAAAAAATGTATCTTTATTTAACGGTAACTCGAATGAACAAATAATAAGTAGATCAACCTGTAAGCACAATCACATGACAGTCGCAGCTACAGTGAAGAGATCGCCATGTTGGAGAATGACCCAAACGCCTGGAACACTGTGACAACAATGTACGTATACGCCCCCTGTGCCCTCTCTTACGTAAAGGGACAAGATGCTCCCTCCACCACCACCACCACTACTACTATTACCACCACCAACCACCACCACTATTACCACCACCAACCATCACAACCATCAAACCCAACACCGCCATCATGACCGCAACCATCATTGAAATCACCACAACCACTCTCATCTTAAACACCAATCACATGTACAGCACCAGCCACAGCCACCAGCACCACCACACGCGACAAGACCGCCACCATCATCACCAGCGAGGAACACGTCTGAGGGCCCCGATAACACAGTCTCTATGGGCAGCCCTCATGTATACAAGAGAAAAAAAAGCTAACCAAGTTCTATGAGTCCCTCTCCTCCCACTTTCTCTTTCCCTCTCCTCCGCTACCATCTCTGCTCCTCCTCTCCCTTCTAGTGGCCCCAGGAGCAAGGCGGAAAAAATGAGGACTACATGAGCTTAATTAACTTTCCACCCTCAGGGCAGAATATACTTGCTTATTTCCCCGCCGCCTCTTGGGGAAGGTGCGTCCATTCATCTCTCAGGCCCTCCATGGCGACGCGACTAGTCTGGCGTTGGGTGTGTGCACGACCTGTATCTGTCTGTCCCCGAGGCCTGCCGTGGAGGGAAGGTCTGGGAGTGGTCTTCGGGAGAGCTAGTATGATGCAAGGGAATGGAAGCGGAGCGGTTTGGAAAGAGGAAAGGCTTTAAGAGAGACATACACACAAGTCCTTCATTCTCGTTGCTCATCCTGCGTGTTGTTTTTGTCTCGTCTCGGAAGTAAATTTTGTTCCGTAATTTTGCTTCAAGTGCCAATATTTACTTTTCTCTTGTTTCTGTTTCGTCTCTTGACTGTTTGTGAACGTAATGTCTCGTAACACACACACACACACACACACACACACACACACACACACACACACACACACACACACACACACACACACACACACACACACACACACACACAGATAGGTCTCAATCAGAAAGCATCAAGTTCGGATTCAATGGAAGTAACTCTCATTAACAATACTCGTACGCCAAATCCAAAAACACCCTCCAGTCAGTAGCTTTCAGTGTCTCAAATGGCTGTCAGTGTTGATGGCGCTGATGTCAATGCACAAAAAACAACTTGGGTGTATTTTATTTTCATTTTTAATTTATTTTCGCCCCAGTGCATCACAGAGGTACTAATAATGTCACGCACCGATGAAATACACTGTGCATTCTCACGACAATACTTGAGTCGCGCAAAAACAAATGAATCTCGTACTTTATTGATGTATTGATGTTTATTGCCTTTTTTGAGTACCTTCCGCTTTTTATTTTGAGTTGTGAAAGTTATCAGTTATCAATACCAGTTATCAGTTGCCAATAGAGCAGTTGTCTTGAGCGTCAGCCACGCAGGTATTAGACGGGTGTTTGTTGTGTCTTGTCTCGGGGAGTGAGTCTACATGAATATCGAAAAAGCCATTATCGACCACACTAAAGTAACAAGAATAGATCACTGCTATACATAAGACCGTCACCTAAATCCCTCCCTGGAGCACAACCTCCCCAACGAGCCCATTCCGCCTCCACCGCACCCACGCTGTGAAGGGAAGCGTGGTCTGTTCATACTGGTTAGAGAAACGTACATCTTCCTTTGTGTGGAGCCTTCGCCTTGACAATTCAGCACCTCATAACGACCAACATATGCTGCTTTTTTACGTTGGTCAGTTGAGTGGCTGAGACAATATCGCTTTTGAAGTTTTGTCTATTTTTTTTTTTTTTTTATGTACGTGGGGGAAAACTGGCCAAGAGCAACAAAAAAAATCAAAATAAAGGCTCACTCAGTCGCCAGTCTCCTTACAGGTCTGAAAGGGTTATCGAAAAGAAAGGAATTAATGCCTTGAAACCTCCCTCTTAAATGAAGTCAAGTCATAGGAACTTGGAAATACAGAAGCAGGCAGAGAGTATTGCATATATAGAAGCTGAGGTGAGCTGTGTGAGAGCACCGTGTCTTTCTCCTTATTTTGGTGTCTACATATGTCGTACCTAACTTGTCTGCGGAAGTACCAGTGTTTTGTTGTCTGTGGCGGCCTGGACTTAGGCAATGGTGGTTGTTTCTCAGGCTACAGGACTAGCATGGTATTGGTGCGTACTGGTTCTCACTGAAGCATCGTTGTCGCGAGGGAAAACTTGTGTACTCTTTTTTGGGGGACGGTGATAAAATAATACATGCTAATGAAAGTGTTTGTCGTTCTTCGATGATAAAAATAAATGGATATGTTTTACCTTCCTCCTGAGCTCATCAAAACAACACTAAGAAGTTTATGTTCGTGTAATCCTGCTCATTTGAATCATTCAACCATTAAGTTCTCAATCATTTTATTTGAATGCTTTTATGTTTACATTCCATTTGATGTTTTTCTGAAATGTTTTTTTCGAGTGGACTAGACTAAAAAGAAACACACACACACACACACACACACACACACACACACACACACACACACACACACACACACACACACACACACACACACACACACACACACACACACACACACACACACACACACACACACACACACACACACACACACACACAGTGCCTGTCAAGTAATTGAATAAACACTTCACCCTGAAAACCACGAACCTCCGTATTAAGTCGACAACGAGAGGGACATGAAATGAAACGAGGAGCAGTCTCTCTCTCTCTCTCTCTCTCTCTCTCTCTCTCTCTCTCTCTCTCCAGTATTCATAATGTGGAGGCAGCAGGTGGTGAGGGCTGGGGATTGAAGGGAGAAAGGGGACTGGGAAGTGTCATGAGTTTGTCCAGCATTCCCCTTCGTTTTGCGCTCACCTGACGATATCTGGCCGACGGTGTGGTGATATCAGCGTTCATAATAGACATGGAGTGGTAGGGGACGAGAAGGGTTGGTTTCGCTGGAGGGTCAGTGGATTGCTAAGAGTGGATTACATGGTGAAACTGGATGGGTGAGGGGGAGACAGAGAGGTGGCAGGGGACAGGGAAAGGTGAGGCACGCTAGAGTAGGTGAAAATGGATGAAGTGGGAATTGTGGACTGAGGAAGTGGACTGGTGAGGTGGTGTGGTTAGTGGGTGTTTTGGTTGTGTTCGTGAGTGGATAGAGGCTTGCGTTGCGGTGAATGGTCCTGCTCTTCAGTATATTCAAGTTAGTGTTCCGTTGAGTGCTTGAGGTATTGTGTTCGTTGAAGAAACACTCGCTCACTGTCTCCATTATCCACTTCAGTACAATGACGCGTTTTCATATTCATTTTGTTTACTATTTGGTAATTTTCTAGAGCTTTATAATCTTATGTGAGGATTAAAATAATGAAGACTGTGGCCAGCAATCTCCTGACCTCCATAGACTCTCCTTTGTGTCAATAAAATGGTCTAATCGTACACAAATCTTAAGGTAAAAATGTGTCCCAGTACTGAAGGAGTTAATGTGTCTGGGCAGGTTTGTGTGCGTGCGTAACTATAAATGTGCTTGGATGCTGAATATCATATAATTTTCAATAATTGATGTTTTTTGTGTGTGTGCGTGTTTTGAATTGGATATATGACTTCATTAATGTATACTTAACTATGTATTTGCCTATGCATGTATGCGTGCGAATTTATCTGGATGTGTTAATACGTATATGAATACATTTATGCCGGTGTTCGAAGTAAGTTTGTGAATTTAATGTACTCTGTTTATTTATGTATGTACAATGTTGGGCGTATATTTGCATGCCATTTCGCTTGCATACATATATACCTGTCTGGCTGGCGTGTATGGCAGAGCGGCGCTAGGATCGGAACACTTGAGCGCCATACTAACGTGAAGTACAGCAATTTCTATTCGCGTGTCGTATGGAGCTGTCCAGTGCAGCGTATCGTTGTGTTAACATGTGATGAGCATTTGCATTCATTCTGTGTCGGCATGACGTGACCAAATGTACCTTGATTACACGGTGTTCTAGGTTGTCTGACCCTGAATATCGCCACGGCCTGGCCCTCTCGACCTGACCTACCCTGACTAATTCCAGGGCATTAAACAGGCTCGCGTGGATATTCATGGCGCCCATAACAGTGGCAGCATTTTCCAGGACGCCAGCAGCCACACAATCAGTGCCGTGCGGATATAAATTTGTAGGGGACCAGATGTGTGTACCGGAACACTGTCGTTATGATTTCAATTTCAAGTGAAGTAATGCTTGTTTCATTAATATTATCATTAATTCTCACTATAAACTTCATGACACTCAGAGACGATCATGACTTTAATCTTGAAGTTAAAAGACTCTTTAGTATGTATTTCTTTTAAGGGATTCATTTACATGGGTTGTGGAAATTGAGAATATATTGAAGAGAGAGAGAGAGAGAGAGAGAGAGAGAGAGAGAGAGAGAGAGAGAGAGAGAGAGAGAGAGAGAGAGAGAGAGAGAGCGTGCGTGCGTGCGTGCGTGCGTGCGTGCGTGCGTGCCTGCCTGCCTGCCTGCCTGCCTGCCTGCCTGCCTGCCTGCCTGCCTGCCTGCCTGCCTGCCTGCCTGCCTGCCTGCCTGCCTGCCTGCGTGCGTGCGTGCGTGCGTGTGTGTGTGTGTGTGTGTGTGTGTGTGTGTGTGTGTGTGTGTGTGTGTGCGTGCCCCTCCGTGTAGTGCAGTGCCATAGCTGGGAGTGCAATAAGTTACCACAGAATTCCTTTCCACAATTCCCCATTTCTGCCCGGCACGGTTTTATTCGCGCTGGAGGCGTTTTGTTCCGAACTTTTGTTATTTATCGTCACGTTTTATTTCATTTAATTCGCAAAGAGTGCAATTCATAGGTTTGTTTCCTCTTTTGCATCCATTTTACTATCCTCTTTCCATTTGTGTGTGTGTGTGTGTGTGTGTGTGTGTGTGTGTGTGTGTGTGTGTGTGTGTGTGTGTGTGTGTGTGTGTTGAAAAGTCCTGATATTGTTGTTGTGGAAGTGCATTCACATTTTATTCCATTTTCTGTAGTTTTAAATCTGGAAAAAAGTGATTTGTTGTTATTATTATTTTTATTATATTTTGCTTTATTTGTGGACTAATTATTAGAGGGCATTGAGAATCACCTTTATTTGTGTTTCCCCATGGAGTGTGAACAAGGGAGTCTTCTTTCAGTTCTCCATTTGATCCATAGTTTGGTGTTTATTCCGCCGAACAGTTGACTCAAGGACATGCCACAGTAATGCTGCATCTGAAAGAAACTTTAAATATTTGTGCTGAATTAGTCTTAACTTGCTACAAAAGCTTTACACATGTGGCTAACTCGATCTCGCTGGCTCGCTGTTGCTCTCTTTATCCATATTCTGGGAAGGCAGGTGTTGGTCCTAACGTCAGTGTAGCATTAACCGGTAACTATAGTGTGTTTGAAATACCATTAGCATTAACAATAAAGGAAAATCAGTTCAGTTATGTAGCTCAAAAGTGCTCAGAAAACTGGATGCGTTCCATTTGCAAAATTAACCACCATGAAATTAACCACTATGAAATCACTCTACAATGTTTTCTGAGTATATTTTTTTTTCTACTTTGCAGGTTATTATGGTAAATAAAATGAGATCCGCTTTATGCTTTTTTTTATCAAGACTTTTGTGTGTGACGCAGAGAGCGGAGTGCACAAAAACTACCACGGAGCGTTGTGAGGGAACAATGAGCATAACATATGAGTCAACGCAGAAATAAGACCGCGGAATCCACGTAGTAATGGAATGCAATCACATTTGCATGGAAAATTGCGTTTCATTACAAGAGGCTGGTGGTGTTGGGTGTCTGGTGATAATGCAACTTGATTTTGTTGTCGAGTGTGTGGTAACAGCGGGACGTGATAGGCGTGGTAAGTGTTTGGTAACACTGCCTGGGGTCGCGCCACCAGGGATCCCCAACAGTAGGGTGCGAGGGGGTGGTGTTCAGAAGGGCAGGAAGGAATATTGGGGTAAAGTGGGAGGTGAAGGAGCGAAGTAAGTGTGGCAAGGTGTGTGTGCGGCAAACAGTGCTGTGTTAAGTAGTGTTGGGAGGATTTGCGTGGGAGTAGAGTGTGTTGTGAGGTTGGGAGGCGTGGTATGAGGAACTTGCTGGGTGATAGGCAAGCAGGGGAAGGCGTGGAGGGACTGACGTTAAGGAGGACGGTGGGCTAGAAGTTTTACGAGTGGAGGTGTTAGTAGGAGGAGAGTAGAGGGGTGGCGTTAGGTAAGGAGGGGTCACGGCATGGGTGGGCGATAGGCTTAAGGGTGTGGTGTGGAGCAGACGAGCGGTGAGGACACGAAACGAGGAGGAGTGACTATAAGAGAAACCGTAGTGCTCCCTTTGCTGTCATTATCCTTTTCTTTCTCCTCCTCCTGGTACCTCCCGCAAACCTCATTCTCTTCATAGGCCACATTTTTTATTTAATCATTAGTTTTCGTCTTCAGTCATTTTTTCTTCCGAGCATCTTTCAACTCGTGAATGTGACAGGCACTCCCTACTCCGCGTGGGCTCCCTATAACACAGCGTGTGAGGCGAGCGGAACATTTTTGAATTTCATTAAACGTGTAGCTTCACCGACTGCTCCAGGACCTCCTCTACCGCCACCACTACGAGCCGCCAGTCTGTCGCTTAATGGAATTTTCTCATCCCTGCACCTTCCCTCTACTCTTCCTTTCCGCCCTTCCCTACCTACCTCCGCTCTACTCTTCTCATCCCTCTCATTCTAATCCTCTTTCCTTACTAAATCCCTCAAACCACACATTCTTTTTTCCAGCTGACATAACCTACCTATCTACTTATCTACCTACCTGCTTACCTACCTATCTCACTACCTCCCACCTCAACTCCACTTACTCTTATCCCTCAGCGACTCTCCTTTTAGGTGTGAGTGTGTCTTTTATCCATCCCACTTTTTCCTTTCCCCATACAAACTTCCTTCCAACCACCCTTCATTCCATCTCCTCTCCCGCCCGTCCGACAAAGTTACTGATGTGCTGACGTCGACAGAGACTCCCAACGTAGCTTCCTTTCCGCCCATCAGCCAGCGACCACCTCCTCTCCCAGGCCCAATGTTCTTCACCTCAGCTCTCCACCGCCGAATTTTTCTGTCGCTCCAGATGTGATGGTAGTCGATTGTTGTAGTGATCTGCTGATGAATCACAGACGCATGTTTACCAGACTGTCCTTTATTTATCCAGCGTGGGGATCGGAAAGACGTCCACGCGTAAGTTCGAATCCCACCACTTACAGCCTTAAACGCTTTGCCATTTGTCGAGTGGCTTAAAGTTACCTACATGTCACCATGATACCCAGGTTCTAGGTGGTTACACCAAAGATGCGCTTGGGTGGTGATATGAGCCCTAATATGGGTACCACTATAAATAAAACTGCTTGCGCTTCTAATGGGAGGAAGCTGAACAGCGCTTCGTACATACTCTTCAAATGTGCCTACAGGCGCTATAGGCCTTAACGTAAAAAGAGAAAGAAAATGTTTTGTGACCAGTGATCCTGCTTGTGGGTGATCGTTCCTCCCTCGTGCATCTCTTCACTGTTCTCTGCTTCACAAGTCATGTATTTTAGATGGAACGCGTTTGGTGTCCCGATATCCTACCGCTTTATACGAAGACGATATACTTACTGAATACAGAAAATCTTCAGGTTTTTTTTAAAGAAAAACATGCGTTTACCTACCATAAACACATTTATTGACTAAATGCACGGAAGTGTATGTAGATAGTCAATTGAAATTATCTACAAATAGAATTTTGAATAGTAGAAATAATAATTTGATGTGAACACACACACACACACACACACACACACACACACACACACACACACACACACACACACACACACACACACACACACACACACACACACACACACACACACACACACCCCGGTCCTCTGGCTGGTTTCACAAGCCAGAGGACCGGGGTTCGATTCCCCGGCCGGATGGAGATATTTGGGTGTGTTTCCTTTCACGTGTAGCCCCTGTTCACCTAGCAGTGAGTAGGTACGGGATGTAAATCGAGGAGTTGTGACCTTGTTGTCCCGGTGTGTGGTGTGTGCCTGGTCTCAGGCCTATCCGAAGATCGGAAATAAGGAGCTCTGAGCTCGTTCCGTAGGGTAACATCTGGCTGTCTCGTCAGAGACTGCAGCAGATCAAACAGTGAAATACACACACACACACACACACACACACACACACACACACACACACACACACACACACACACACACACACACACACACACACACACACACACAGTTAACACATTCTTAACAAATATAAAGTGACAGTACAGCATACGAGTGAGAATGTAATTGAAAGTTTTCTCAGTGTAGGAGAGCAAGACCTTGTGTTGAAAAGTTGAAGTTAAAGAGTAGACAGGGAGCGAGACGGTCCTGGTGTGGGAGGGATGGTGTCAGGGACCTGAGATGCCTCGCTGCCCTCAAGCCTCAAGAGGAGCAAATTGTGGGAGGAGTGGCATGCAGGATAAGGACAAAATAAATACTCGCGTGTGTTAAAAAAGAGGTGAAGTGGGGAGCCGCGCTTTAAGCAGCAGCTGAAGACGCTTTCATATTCACTCGAGAGCGGCTGTTGGCCATCGTGTGAAAAATAATAGGAAAAAGTAGTATTGGACGGTGTACCCGGCGAGGATTCTCTCTCTCGCCTCGCAATCGGTGGGCCAACACGGGGCTGCCGCCGCTCACAAGCACGGCAGACGAAGCCAGAATTGCTTTTACATATTTACGATGGAGTTTTTCGCTTTACCAAATCCCTGGTGGCTGTGTAGCGACGAAATAGTTGTTATTCTGGCCTGTGACAACACGCCATTGTGGGAAAGAATTACTCCATCCAGTAAAATTTGCCTGAATTGGGATGCAAATAGAAATAAAACACCTTGCAACTCCCATAGACTAACCCGAGAAATGCCGGCGTAGCGCTGCTAACAAAGAGATGCAGCGAGCGGCGCCGCGGACCCTCAGCTCCACCTTGAGACGGATGAGGTGACGCTTCGGGAGCCAAGGTGTGAATTTTTAGCTTTTCGACACTGGACGGTGGAATATTTCTGGCGGAATTTCACTCTTCCCGTCAGACGCGCACACATGCCTTCTATACAAGGAAACTCAAAATTATGGACCAAACTTATTCTTTTGCTTTGTTAACGAGGAGTTTTCGTGATAAACGCTGCCATGAGTACGTTACAAGAAAAATAATGGTTGCAGTTTAGCAGTTCATGCTATACTTTATGGGCCAGTTGGTGGTGAAATTATGGTACTGTTTTGTTGTTCCTTTCGCCTCCCAAGTTCAGGGAGAGATGAGCTGGAGGTAGGAGGTGATGGTGGTGGTGGTGGTGGTGGTGGTGGTGGTGGAGTGGGTGCTGTAAGTCCTGCTAGCCTTATATTTCTTAGTTACTGATAATCTAACTTCAGGAAACGGAGAGAGAGAGAGAGAGAGAGAGAGAGAGAGAGAGAGAGAGAGAGAGAGAGAGAGAGAGAGAGAGAGAGTGAGAGTGTGTGTGTGTGTGTGTGTGTGTGTGTGTGTGTGTGTGTGTGTGTTTGTGTGTGTACGTGCGTGCGTGCGTGCTTGCGTGCGTGCGTCATTGGCTCATTGAGTAACGCAAGGCCAAGGACACGAAGGTGGTTTATTTTCTTTAGTGGCCGTCCATCGATTGGCTGACTGATTACAGAGTTGTGGCATTGTCTTACTCGTATTCAGTCAGCTGGTCAGTCAGTCAGTCAGTCAGACAATTCTTCAGTTAGTCAGTCAGTCATTGAGTCGGTCAGTCAGTCAGAAAGTTGGGCGAGGAATCAGTTTCAGTATTCATCCATTGCACTAGTGAGGTAATGAGGTGATCGTGTGTAGATAAAGTTAACCAATGGTTGTGGTTCTCCCTTTTGAGTCATGAAGGTAATGACTCGACGCAGAGATGCCAGCGGTCCTTTCCAAATGTCGCTTGTATCTGTAAAAATATAGATACAGTTGAAGTGCATCAGCGAACGTTAAAATTATCGAGTTCCTATGTTGATTAAAATAAATTAAAGTTAAACTAAGATGAAACTGATACATAAATTGCAGATAAACCCCTTCAGTACCATGACGCGTTTCCATATTCATTCTGTTCCTGTTTAGTGATTTTATACAGCTTCAGAAACTCATGTGAGGATTGCAATAGTAAAGACTACAGCCATTAATCCTGTAACCTCCATAGATCCTTCCTAATGTCAATGAAATTGTCTTATCGTAGCTAAAATTCAGGTAAAATGCGCCCCACTACTGAAGGGGTTGAGTATGAAATTTGATGAAGTAAACATGTATTTGCAGGATATCATGATACGAATTGACTCTTTTATAAATAATTACAGAACCGTGACGGGAAAATCAGGATTAAAACTTTCAGACATGTCTTAATGTCCTTCACCTGCTCCCATCGCTTCACACTCTTCGAATGCATGTGTTCCTCCTGCCACGCGCTGGCTGGCGGGTGAGGGCGGGTGCGATGGCTGGGGCGTGGAGGAGCAGGCGATGCGATGGGTGGGTCTCACGTGTTCTGCGCACTTAATGCTATTCGGGCTTACTTCAGCATGCAGATAAGCCCACGGCTGGCAGGGCTGAGTGTGGGAATGTTGGTGGCGTGTTGGTATGAGAGAGAGAGAGAGAGAGAGAGAGAGAGAGAGAGAGAGAGAGAGAGAGAGAGAGAGAGATCCTTTGCTTATTCTGTGTATATATTAGAAAATGAAATTAATAAAGAATAATCGTAATTCGTCTCGGCCCGCAGTATTCCTCTTGATCACCTTCACGCTTATCCTCAACAATTACCAGCAGTGGCCTAGAAAGCAGGTGTGCAGGAACTCAGGGTGACGCAAACCTCACCCTCCTGTCAAAAATGTGTAATAGGAATATAGTGCTGAGTATTTTTTTTTTTTTTATCAATACAACCAGGTGTCCAAGTTGTCTTTTATAAAACCATAACCAAATTTCATATAGAACAGCCCAGTTATAGAAGGACATCCAAGCAGCAAGATTTTTTTTATTTTTTATTATTTCAATAGGAGAAAGTCTCTCCAGATTTTTTCCTTCCGCCTTGTGACACTTGTCGTATTTCGGATGAAGGTGTGGCAGTGTGATTCTTTTTTTCAGTGAACAACAGAGATGATAAGAAAGGGATTTGGGAGGCTCTGACGGAGGCTGTCCCTCGCCTCCGAGCTGGGCCTGACTCAGCCATCCTGGAACACCGCCAAGGATATTAAAAGATGCACGTATTCCCTCAGACGTGACTTTATGGCACCGAGAATCTTTGCTCAGATTCCGCTTCTTTCTGTGGAGGAGAGACGGCGGTGTGATTTATGTCTCTAATCTGAGAGAACTGCTGAGGGTCGGAACTTGAGTGATTATACTTTTAAGAGAAAGTTCTGCTTTTGAAGTGGTTCAAACTGAAATGGGAATGGAATCCGTATCTCCTCAAGACATACTTTTTTGGATACATTCAAAGGAAACTTTCTTTTTTTAAGGTGTGTCACGAGTTCGGGCCGCTGTCGAGTTATACATCTGTGCGCCGATCACTCCTGGGACGAAGACTGGTGGTGAATTAGAGGAGCACTCCCGAGACTTGTTAATTAGTTGGAAATCGTCTCGTGGAAATGAGCCGCACGTGCTCTGCCTCACACTAAACAACTGAGAGGAAAAAGTTATACAGTTGAAATATACCAGAGAAGACAAGTAGACGATGTTTGGAAACGATGCCTGGGAAGGCATTTAGATGGCCTGGCGCGTGCAGAGAGAGGTGAAGGTGTCGAACTTGTGCTTTAACATGTAACAGGAAGAGATCATAGAATTGGAAAATGAAATAAGAAGCTTTGTTGGGTAGCTTGTAGTGCATTGACTAAAAAACGATGCTTGCATAAAACATTGTGTTGTGGTATACAGAGTTGTGTCCATTTGTCATCCTTATTCTTGAACTTAAATTCCCTCTCGACTCCTTGTTACTAATTTACAGAGCTACAGTGATTATTTATCAAAGATTGTGAGATAGAAAAAAGGATAAATACATTGTTTTATTTATTGAATAACTTATAATATGTATTGACGCCACAACAAAGAAATCCTATAGCACTTTCATAAGCAGTGTCTGTGACCGAGATGCTGCAGTAATGCCTCGATACGGACATTGACATCGTGTCCTCGGTAACCCAGGATGGCTGAGACAGGGCAAATATTTGAATGCGGCAGGATGGAGAGATGAAGGGGAGGCTGGCGGGGACGGAGGAAGGGACGCACACAAGGCCGCACAAAAAGAAAAACGAAGGAAAATGTTGCTTTTTTAATGAGCACTGCGCTGGCATGACGTGAACGGCCTCTTGATACTCCGTCTTGCATATCAGGAGTGGACTTGGATTCTGTAAATTCTGCTCACCATGAGACCTCCTTGAATAATTACAAAAATAATCACCTGTGTCAATTCTTACAGTGCCATAAAAACTGAAATCCACGTAACTTATCGCATTGGGACATATCCAATACATGCTTAAAACTAATACGTGTTTCAGTCACCGCACTATTGCAACTCACACAAAACAAGTCTCGTAAAATTTTTCCCCTCTTTTACAGCACCTGACTTCGCATCCTGTCCCGAGCTACCTTGTCCTGCCCTGCCTTACTCTGCCCTATCTTGCCTTACCCTGTCCTGCTCTGTCCTAGCTTGCCTTGCCCTACCCAACCCCGCCCTACCCTAGTCTGTTCTGTCGTGTCCTGTCGGCTTAGCTCTTCCCCTTAACTTGCCTTGACCGTGCCAGCTGTCGGGAGGCGAACTCAGGTAGTTAAGTTATTATGCTGATTATCCTCGGCAGGCAGGTGTTGTCCGTCTGGGTGAGCAAACTCCTCCATCAGAAACGTACGCGAAAACTTGCCGCCGCGAACCTGTCCCGTGAGATAGAGGGGTGTTTTTTTGGATCCGGAGTCCTGTTTGCACGATGTCTGCTTGTTTGCCGGGTATCTCGTAAAAAGGCGCTGTGTACTCCCGAGTTTTGAGGCGTGTGTGCTCTGGCCGAGTGTCAGCACGAACCGCTCTCCCGTCCGCCCCTCCACTACTCTCCCTTCTCCAGTCCGGCAAAGTTGTGGTGTTCTTGTATTCTTGTGCGTGTGTTGGTTGGAGTTTTGGTGGTTGTGCAGTTGTTATTGTTGTTTCTTGTTTCTTTGTCTTCATTTGGTTTTTTTTTTTTTTTCTTCCCTCCTCCGTTTTCTTATCTCCATCATATCATTAGTATTCCTTGCCTTTGCTTTTCACTTTTCACAACATTCCTGCCTGGCTTGGCTTTAATTTGTGGACTCGTACACATATTTGTACATGAACTCATACCTTCACATCCCCTTGAGCACTTTTTACATGCCATTAAAGTCTGTCACACATTATTACTACTTGCTATTTCATTTATGTATCTATTATGATGAAAAAAAAAAAAAAACAGCATTATCATTTCTGGCCGGAACATCCTCCCCGTGCATTACTCAGGTGTGACTCCCACGCGCCGCTTCCATCTTGCTCTCGTGGCCCGGTGCAAGAGGGACGGTATATGCAAGGGTATTTTCTCCTTATCATCTGAGTGAGTCCTGCAGTATCCTCTCGCGCAAGTGGGTCGCGGCTCCTCGCTTCGCCGCCTGATCCTCTCTCTCGCTCGTGATTGACCCGCCGCTCCCACCCCCATTCCCACCCCACCGCCTCCTCTCGCTATCCTTCCCACCTCAGCATTTTCGCAACTTCATCCCCTCATCCTCCTCATCCCCAGCGCACAACCATTCCTCGCCAAGGTTCCTCCGCCGCCTTCCTCTGCATCCACATCCCCTCCTCCTCCTCCTCCTCCTCCTCCTCCTCCTCCTCCTCCTCCTCCTCCTGCCGGTAGCATCTCCACTCTTTTCATCACCTCTAAACCGCCTCACTTTTGCTTCTTCTTTTCCTCTTTCTCCTCGTATAACACACACACACACACACACACACACACACACACACACACACACACACACACACACACACACACACACACACACACACACACACACACACACACACACACACACACACACACACACCATATATCATCCTCTTTCTCACTCATCCTGTTATCACACCGACGAAAAAAAAAAAAAAAAAAATCATACTAACACCATCCCATTCCTGAAACCTTCCCCACCGTCATCTACTCCTATTATCGTCTACTTCTCGACACCCTCCGCGCCCTCCCTGTAATTATAAGCCATTGGCGGGATGTAATGACGTTTTTCAGGTGTAAGGGAATCAGCTTGGATTTTTGAGGCGGCTGGGAAAACACATAGAGAGGAGGGAAAACGTGATGGTGGTCTGATGTGGAATAATAAGAAGGTTAGCAAAGGTGAGAGGGAGAACGAGTGACGTGGCAGGTGAAGAAGACATGAAAGAGAGAGAGAGAGAGAGAGAGAGAGAGAGAGAGAGAGAGAGAGAGAGAGAGAGAGAGAGAGAGAGAGAGAGAGAGAGAGAGATTGCGCTGGATTTCAAAGCGATTTATCAACTGGAACAAATCAAGCCACTCCCCAAAGATACAAATTTGAATGCTTTGACACTCGTAGGAGTTTTAAAAGGACAAAAAGAAGGAATAATGTAAATGAAAGTCAAAAGAACTGCATTACATATGAAATAGCTACTGCAAGAGAGAGAGAGAGAGAGAGAGAGAGAGAGAGAGAGAGAGAGAGAGAGAGAGAGCGCACCTTAGATGAACCCGTGTACCAACCATCAGCAACAGTACATCACTAATATACCAAGACATTTGCTCCCTTCTGTTATCCTCACCAGCTGTCTAGGAGGGAGAGAGAGGGAGAGGGAGAAGGGGACAGACGAACGTGAGGGAGACTAGGGAGTGAGGAGAACCTGATAGGGAAAGGACTGTGAGGGGGGAGGGGGAATGAAGAGAGGTAGATCACCCACCAGCACTACCTCCTCCCTTGAGCCATTTACTGCTGCCCTGCCACGAGATATTGCTCCTCATGACCCTCGGATATTGGCCTATAATAGCTTGTGAATCACCCGGGCTTGGCAGTATTAGTGAGCTGGGAGATGTCAGGGCGATGGGCAGTGCTGTATTGGCGGCCAGGAAAGAGCTACTGTTGCCCATGCACGGTTACTCTATCTGGAAGGCCGGGAGCGGTCGGTGTATGGAGAGGCGCTGCGGCATTGTGGGTGTTTATGGTGGGTTGTAAAGAGGGTTTCATAAGATAGGTGGGTGAGGTAGACAGGGCGCAAGGTTGGTGTATTATTGCGGGTGGTTTTAGTATTGCGTCATCGGGGAATGTTGAAAAAGGTTTGGGGTCTCGGCGTCCTGTCATGGAAAGGTTATTCGTGTCATTCTAGCCTTTTGCGTTGGTTTGATGTGTGTTACTTGCTTTTGTCTCTATTCCATGTTCCTTGAATGGTTTAGACAGGCTTACTTCTTTTCTTGAATTGTAATTTATGATTATTTAACGTTATTTTTTGTTTTTTTCTTCTCTTGTAATTACACGAAACATTGCAGCGCCATGTGCATAGTGATTATTTTACCGCTATCATGAATGAATACAGGAATTTGGGTCACCTGTGTGTTAACCCCTTCAGTACTGAGACGCATTTTTATCTCGAGTGTTTGGTATAATTAGACAATTTTATTGACATTAGGAAGCGTCTGTGGAGGTCAGAAGATTAATGGCCACAGTCTTCACGGTTTTAATCCCATATAAGTTTCTGTATAAAATCACCAAATAGTAAATACAATGAATATGAAAACGCGTCATGGTACGGAAGTGGTTAATAATGAAATGATGGAGGAAGTTATTATCCATATCATCAAATACTTAAACGAAAGCTCTAAATCAGCGGTGTTCTACTTTTTCTCTAGCCACGATGTCGTAATTATATTTATCGATGCATTATGTGTTATATCAGTGTCTTTTTGACTCTCTCTAACTTAATTTGGAGTGAAGACGAGGTATGCAGAGTGCCGCAGGTCTTTGTCCTCGCCGCCGCGCCGCCGTCCTTGAGAAAAGAGAGATGGAAACATTTTCATAACTTCAATCGCGTCCTCCATGAAAGAGAAATAGAGGCGAGAAGATGCCTGATTATGATGCCCAAGAAACCATTGGACTGTGAGAAGAGGATGAGCAGGAAGAGAATGACGACAAATAAGGAAGACTGAAAAAGGAGGAGGAGGAGGAGGAGGAGGAGGAGGAGGAGGAGGAGGAGGAGGAGGAGGAGGAGGAGGAGGAGGAAAAGAAAAGGCGAATAAAGAAGATAGAAGAGGATATTACCACTATTATTTCTTCATCAACTTCAACAAATATTTCTGGTTAGCATTAGGAGATGATAATGGTTATGAATAAAGTGATGGTAATAGTAATAAGGATGATAATAATGATAATAATATTAGTGATAATAATAATAATAATAATAATAATAATAATAATAATAATAATAATAATAGTTATAGTAATAATAGTAATATCAATAACAATAATAGTAAAATAACTATTGAGAGAGAGAGAGAGAGAGAGAGAGAGAGAGAGAGAGAGAGAGAGAGAGAGAGAGAGAGAGAGACTTGAGAAAAATTAAAAACAAAAATATAACCACGATGCAATATAAGACCACAAAAGTACAGAACAATAAAGAAAACAGGAACTGATCAACATGAGAGTTAAAAAAAAAAAAAAAAAACAAAAAAGAAAGAAAGGAAGGAAGGAAGGAAGGAAGGAAGGAAGGAAAAATGAGGAATTGGAGACGCACAGTTTGAAATCTAGCCAATATGAAACAGCAGAGTTTCGGACCTTGGGATTAGAGGATTGAATACTAATGGATCAGGAAGGTTGGCGGTGTTTAATTCACTGTTTGAATATACACACCGTTGTACCGGATG
>NC_059294.1:6347500-6350000 GCF_017591435.1 Portunus trituberculatus | reverse complement strand
GTGTTCCTCGCAATGGTTTCTAGCGAGACGGTGTCTGAAGACTTATGGAAGCAATATGAACACCTGGCTTGGGCTTTACGTGCCACCCCAGGGTCTGTACAGCGTGGCTTGGCGTGGCGTGGTGGCGTGTCATGGTGTGCAGTGCAGCAGTCTGGTATGGCGTGGTGTTTGTATGGTCTTTGGTGATGGAATAAGTAAATAGTATGGAATGTTACTCTTCTTATTGAGTTTGTGGGATGGACTCAGTGGTCATGTTAGTGGTGAGTCAATAGGGAGTTTTAAAAGAAGATTCGATAAATTTATGTTGGGATGATAGGTGGAATTAGGTAGCTTTGCTCATATAGGAACTGTCACGTGTAAACCTGACAGCCTCTTGCAGATTCCCTCTTTTCTTATGTTGTTTATGTTTAAAGAGGCTATGTGGTTTGACTGCGCTTCTCATCACTATTTACACTATTGAATGTGAAATAAATAAAGTGTAGAGTTAGAAAATTCAAATCTAGATGAATTGCCAGGGATTGTGAAAGATTTACCCATCACTAATTATTGTATTAAAGGTGAACTTGCTATAGTATCAACGCAGACAACGCAAATGTACAGAAATTAATATTGTGAACTATTTGTTACTGAGATTCTTGGTTCGACTACAATGTCCATTACTGACTATAATACTCGAGGTGAACCAGGAAAAGTATAGAGAGGAAGAAACAAAAATGAAAAAGAATTCAAACCTAAGGGAATAAAAAGAGGATTATGAAGGATTTTGATCTGATCTATTTGGGTTAATGGTTCTCTTATGCACGTATTTACGATATTGATGATAAAGTAGCGTTTACGTCAATGTGGAAGGATTATGAGTGATGTCATAGGAAAACACACATATATTCCCTTGTTAATATATGTGACATTTTACAACACACCACTGACAACATATCAACTATTTACAAAGAATTAGAAGAAAAAGAATAGGTGTAATGTATGTCTGCTGTGTTTCTAAGGGAGAAAAATAATGCATGGTGATATTGCAATGTGTGTGTATAGCAAGTGAGAGGCGCACTGTGGGAAGAAGTGGATGAAGGAGTCCTTAGATGTTGATTTGAATATGGTAGCACAAGATCGATGCGCGTCCTTAGGGGCGGCTTGTAGTGATTGAAGGGGAGGGTGTGAGGCTGACTGGAGTTCTTGAAGGGAGGGTGACTGGAGACGCGTGCATGTGGAATTGATTGAGGGTATGGGTGGGTTTGATGGAGTGTTTGTGTTGTATTGGGCTGAGGAGTGGGAGGGAGGGAGGGAGAACCAGGGCACGAAAGTACAGTGTGTGTGTGTGTGTGTGTGTGTGTGTGTGTGTGTGTGTGTGTGTGTGTGTGTGTGTGTGTGTGTGTGTGTGTGTGTGTGTGTGTGTGTGTGTGTGTGTGTGTTTGTGTGTGTGTGTGGGTGGGTGGGTGGGTAGGTGTGTTTCACTTACTTCATGTCGGTGAGTTGCATTTTAATTGACTAATTATAAATGATGCAACCAGTAATTAGTTTTTGTTTTTCACTTCTTTTAATGCATAATCTGTGATCAAGAATACATCATTCCTCACAGCCTCATGTTGCAAATGATTCAAACTCAGGCAAGAAAAGAAAGGAACTATGAGAAAAAAGCTTACAAATTACTTTTTATTATCGTTCTTGATGAGAAAAAAAATGTTGGCGGGACGAGCTGGGTCGAATTTCATTTTCATAACGAAATATGTCTCGTATGTCAGGCTGGACTAGAAAATTAATTTGAAAGGCAAAATATAAAAAATACAGTTCCCAATAATAATCTTAAAAGGCAGAGTTTTGGGTTCCATAAGGAGGTTTTATTGAAGGGAGGAAGGGCAAAGAGGACGGCTATGTTTTATATCTGAGGAAATTGAAAATGGCTTTTGTATGAGAAGATTGTAAGACCTGAGGAAGGAGAACAGCTATGGTTGATGAAAGAGGGAAAAAAATTGTATATGTGCGTGTGTGAACATCTTTCTTTTAGATTTGTATGTGACGTGTATAATGATGTAATAATAGGGGAAATGTGTGTTTTCTTTCACTGTGAAGACAAATAATGCCAGTTTAGTTCATTCTGTCCATATGAAACACACGGACATAATAAAGACATTTACATCTCACCAAATAATTCTTTGAGATGTATATGTGAGCACTACTTCTATATTAATAAGATTCATAGGTTAGAGCTGTGCATTGGTAATTTAATCCGGTAAATTCGTTCAGTAGTAATGGAAATAAAGTAAAAAAATGTATAAAATAATATGTATATATGCTACCACCTTTTTACCTTGAACTTCTACACCATCACTCATCACAGTAATGCATTTTCCCATACACAAGCAACTGAAAGAGAGCAGAGCAGTGTTTGTTCAGAAATAAACTACTGTAACACTTGAACTCAACACTGTAAGCACCTCTTCATCTACGTACTTACCTTCCTCCTCCCCCGGTCTGCCCTCCTTAGTCTATTACT